>NC_067400.1:449305323-449605323 GCF_016432865.1 Antechinus flavipes
TATTTCCTTTCTTCTCTTCTCTCCCTGAGATAACTATCATTACACACACACACACACACACATACACACATACATATGTATACATGCTTATGTGTATGTATAATGTAATATAAAATCATTCTATACACAATTCTATTTGTCAGTTTTTTCCTCTGGATGCAAATGGTATCTTCTTTCCTATATTCTCGGTAGCTAATTTGGGTATTTATAATAGTCAAAATTGCTCAGTTGCCCAAAGTTACTTTTAAAACAATATTCTTGTTACTGTATACAATGTTTTCTTGGCTCTTTATTTCACTCTTCCTTATTTATTATTATTTCATTCTTCATTATATTGTCACTCCAGTATCTTGTTCAAGAAAATCTCAAATGGGATCAGAGTCTTGGACCTGACTAAAAAAATTACTTAACAATAATTCTTTGTATTTATTAGGTACTTGCTATTTATTGAATTGAATAGTTCATAAAATGTCACACTTGTGAAAGAACCTTCAATCCTTTCCTGTTCCCATGCCCAATTATTCAAAGAAGAGTTGGATACCACCAAAATGACTCAATAATCACAAATAACCAGAATTTATATGAGGTTATGTGAGAGGAGGCACTAGAGATCAAGCAGAGCCTAAGATATAAGGAGGTGGTGTTTGAGATGAATCTTGAAGGAAATGAAAGATACTAAGAAAAGTAGAAATAAAGGTAAATAGAAGTTATATTATTCATTACAATATATTATATTTTATATGTATTTATATTTTGTATAATATTCATTATAATATATGGAATTATATTATTTTTTATATATGACAAATATAATAATCTGAAGAATTGTATCTTCAAATGCTTACATCAATAAAAGGGAGAGAGCAAACCAATTATTTGGATATGCAATAAAACTACTAGAAATAAAACAAACTAAAAATCCCCATTTAAATGCTAAATTTGAAATCTATATGCATTTAATAGTATTATTCAGAGAAGGGATTCACAAACTTTAACAGATTGTCATAGGGCAAAAAAGTTCAAGAACTTTTGTCCTAAAGTGAAGAGATAGAAATCCTATCATTCTCAGGAGAAGCCCTCAGGAGAAGAGTCTCTTAAGCCAGTGTGAATGAGTCCTGCATTGGTCTGGCGACATGACCAAAGATAACTTAATAAATCCTGATGATATGAAATAAAAAAGAAGAAAGAATAGCTCTCTCTTTAGTCTCAAAAACCCTCAAAGTTTTTACTCTATTTTCTAATACACCAATGAGCTAGAACTGCTTGTTTTAAAAACATGAGGTAGTAGCTGTCTCATTTTGATGTGCTGGTACTGATACAGTTTGCTGCTCTGATAGAAACAAACAAATACACATATACATATAGAATTATTATTGCTGGCTCTATCATATATACATATAAGGTGCTCTAAACAATCTGCCTAAATTTAGGCAATTTAGAACATCAATACAATTCCAGAGAAAGGACATCAAAATATCAAATATATCTGAAACAAAAATAAATAGACCAATAGTGCATTTATAACTATTTTAGGCAAAGCTTGAAATATCATAATACTAATAGATTTTCTTCAAGGCCTCGTGACCATTTAAGTTTTAATGAAAATGACAAATTTTACTCTGAGGAGACCTCCAGAACATGTGTGTTCACTAACATGTGGACTTCAATACTTAGGTTACAATATAATTACATTTAAGTTATCATAAGGAGTATTAATTCCTTTTATGTAACACATTGCCTTTCTGGGATCTCTGCAGAATGATGTGAATGTGTTGCAAATTAAAATCAGTATCTTACAGGAACCACTGCTCTCTGATGATGCACTCATAACATTAATCAGAGCATATTAGATGATGCATTACAAGGAGTTTCCAACATTGAGAAGTGAATTGTTTTGCTTCCTGGTGAACACTCAGAAATGGAGCCAGAAATAGGCTCCTGACTCTCTTACGTGAGTGAGCCATACTGCAACATAGCTAATAATCACAATTGATAGTGACAGCTGTGGTTATGTCAACCCACATAAATCATCAAAGTGATTAAAAACAATGGATCAATTGTGCCAAGTTCCCTTAATTTCCAGAATTATATTCTTAGTCTCCCTCACCTCACATAGTAAAACGCTAAAGGACAATTTGGCCATTTGCCTAGGAAGTCTATGGACTAAGTAGCACATTAGATGATAACACAGTCTGGGGCAGGAAGAGTAGTGCCTTGTCAGCCCAGGATGCTCTGTCCAAGGTGCTGGCATAAGAGTTACTTCAGCTTCCTTTATGGAAGCCATCCAGCTCTGCCTCCTTCCATCGCTCCTACACCTCCCCATTCCTAATTACAACTGTTTTTTTTCTCTCATGGAACATTACATGCCTTTCAGAATAAAAGGAAACTCCTTCTATTAAAAAAAAACATATTCTTGAAAGAAAACATGGACTTTTGATCTGATCAATTTATAGTATATCCTCCAATAGTGCACATTACAGCTTATCTATGCCTTCTCATAATTGGCAACTTTTGTCAGTGTCCTCCCATAAGGGCTACATAAGATATCCACTCAATGTGCTTGACTGTCTCTGCTTCTTTCACTCACCTCCGGAATATGAACTTGTTTTTGTTTGTTTGTTTTTAATATTTTGATACTTGTATTTCATTACAATAGCTTTCCTTTGAAATCCTATGTGTTTTATTTCAAGCATTTAAAACTATCCTGAGAAGAATAATGCTTTGAAAATATTCTTTGGCAACTAGATGACTTAATGGATACTAGCACTATTTCCCTGGTACTGGCATTATGTCAAGATTTGGAGTCAAGAAGACCAGTTAAAATACAGCCTTAGAAACTTACAATCTATGCAACACTGGACAAATCAATTAATTTCTGCCTTATTTTTCTTATCTATGAAGAGAGGATAATAACAGTATCTATCTCATAGGGTTATTGTGATGAGCAAATGTGAGCATATCTGTAAATAACATTTAGCACAATACTGGCATGAAATAATGCACTATATAAATATTTATTCTCTTCTCCTTATTCTCTGAGAAAGGGTCCATAGTCTTCTACTGCTGCCAAAGTTGTTCATAACTCAAAGAAAGTTAAGAAGATCTATGCCAGGTTTTTTAACATAATGCCAGTACCAGGGAAATACTCAGGCTTTCTATCTATGATGTATCACACATAAATGAGCAGTCCTCTTTATTCCAATCACAAAGATATATAGATGATAGAAACATCTGGATATATAAGCTGGATATATAAGGCAGACCAGTAACTGTTCTGCAAGTCAGTTTTAGAAAATTACCTGGGGCACTAATCAGCTAAGTTACTTTTCCAAGGTAACACAATCATAGACGGCACAGCTGGTATTTTAACTCCGGTAACAATAACAAAAAAAAACAATCACAATGATTATAATAATTACAAGCTACATAGCTTTTTAAAATCTGTAATGCATTTTTCATATATTATCTCAATTGATCCTCCAAAATATCTTGTAAGGTAGGTTATTTTATTTTCTCCATTTTGCTAATCAGGAAATTGAGTCTGAAAAAAGGTGATTTGCTCAGGATCACATAGCTAGTAATTGACTGTGGCAATCTTTCTTACTCTGAGTGCAATACTGTATCCACTACATCAGTTTTTGACTCAGATTACATCCATCTAGCAAATCACACTGCCTCAGAGAAAATATTGGTGTTTTAAAAAATGGGCTTTTGTTTCAAAGATCAACTCTGAATAGATCAAAGAACTGTGTAATTTTCCAAAAGCAGAAAAGTCCATTCCATTTTACCTATTTTATATATCTGCTTTTATCATATATAACATTATTATCTATTTCCATTTATCTATCTATCATCTATCTATCTATCTATCTATCTATCTATCTATCTATCTATCTGTCTATCTATCTATCTGTCTGTCTTTCTAACTATAGATAGAAATAGGTATCCATTCTATACAATATATAAATATATCTATAGGATATTGACGTATGGATTATCTATAGAATCACATACACACATACATACATACACATATAGTGTTCCAAAATTCTTAGTGCAATTTTAGGCTATTACAGCTTAAAACAGTACTAGAACTTTTGAGACATCATGGATATTCCTAATTACATATACGTATATAGACACATACATACATCCTATCCATGAATGTATATGACAATAGTTCCCCTTTCCTAGTCTCATCCCCCAAATGCTTAGTTGTCTCTATGTGGATTATTAATGCAATTTTTTTGGGCGGGGCGTTGTGGATCTTATTGAGAATGTTTTGTAAAATTCTAAGGTTTGATAAATGTTATTTGCAGCTAAGGGGCAGAAGAGTCCTGCACCTGGAGTTAGGAAGACTTGAGTGTCAATGTGACCTCACAGTTTTACTTGCTGTGTGATCTTGGGCAAGTCAGTTAACCTCTGTGTACCTTAGTTTATTCAACAGTAGAATAAGGATAATAAAATCACCTACCTTACAAAATTTAAGGATCAAATGACATAGTATTTGTAAAAGACTTAGCACGGTGCCTGACACATAGTAGGCACTATAGAAATGCTAATTACTTTTTCTTTTCCTTACCTTCATTTACACATATGGATATCCAGAAGGCTTCATCTTTTATAGGGAATCTGTTTGCAACCAGACTTCTGCCTTTAACATATGTTATAGTAGATACAAACACCTTTAGGACGGATTCTTCTCCCTGTTTCATGTCTTCCATGTCATAAAACAATTACCTCCACTCTTTTAATCTATCCAACAATTTTGCAAGAGTTTACCATTTGTATTATGACATTTTGATGAGAACTTTTCAGGATTAATTTTGCTCTATCAAATTAAATATTTTTAAAATAACCAACAATGAATTCAATAGGTAGTCTATTCTCAAAATCTTTTGGTCAATTGTTTGACTGGGCATACGGGGATTACTGATGACAATTACTTGCAAATGTTCTTCATATACTTTCAACAGCCATCAAGTTACATGTGTAGGTCATTTGTAATTAGTGATGATCTTTTAATTTTCTTTCTCCTTTCTTTCTTTTTCTTTTGGATAGTTATACATCCATATATTTGCCCCCAACAACTTGGCATCTTGTTTTCTTTTACATATCTTGAAAATTCAATCCTTATTGTTCTCAAAATTAATATTGCCTCTAGCATGCATTTTTTTTTTTGGTATGTACTGGGTCTAGTCCCACAGCTTTTCCCAAATTAATCTTCTTTAGTGCCAGTTCACTTCCTTTTATAGTACATGATTGGACTGAAAGTTTATAGCCAAAATATGATAGTTTAGTTGCCATTGATGAAGAAGTTTATTGCAGAAATTTTAATGGATCCCTTCCCTTTTTAATCTATTGTATTCCTTATAGTTTCATTTTACATGCCCTTGGAAAGATCTGTCTTATCTGAGTTCTCTGTTAAGTTTCTTTTGTAAATTTGATTTTCCTTCCACTGTTTTTCTTTGTTTTATGAGGCAATATTGTTTATTATTTTCCATCATTTTCCTCTGAGGATTTTGCAAAATAGTTTATATTCCAAATCAATGTTTTATTTAATTACCATGCCTTTTCTTTATTTTTTTTTAGATTAAATGTTTCTTATTTAAGGGACTCTATAGATTCCTTGATCTTTTAATACTTTAAAATTTTTTTCATTGTTTTATTTTTTCTTGTTATACATGTATATTAACTTTTTAAAAATAAATTTTTTATTGATCATGTTGGGAGAGAAAACTCAGAACAAAAGGGGAAAACACAAGAGAGAAAAAAATAGTTAAAAGAAGTGAATATAGTGTATGTTGATTTATATTCAATCACCATTGTTCTTTTTCTGGAAACAGATAGTATTTTCTATTCACAATTTATTAGGACTGACTTAAATCACTAAAACACTGTGAAGAACCAAGTTTTTCATAGTTGATCATCACACAATCTTGCAGTTACTGTGATTAATGTATTACTGGTTCTGCTTGTTTTGCTCAAAATCAGTTCATGTAAATCTTTTCAAGACTTTCTAAAATCAGCTTGTTCATCATTTTTATACAACAATAATATTTGATTACTTTCATATACCACAACTTATACAGCCATTCCACAATTGATAAGCATCTACTCATTTTCCAATTAGTAACTACCACAAAAAGAGCTGCTACAAACATTTTTCCATATGTGTGTCCTTTCCCATCCTTTATAATTTCCTTGGGATACAGACTGAGTAGTGTCACTGCAGGTTCAAAGGGTATGCACAGTTCTATAGTTCTTTGGACATAGTTCCAAATTGCTCTCCAGGATGATTGGATCAGTTCATAACTCCACCAACTCCCAGTTTTTTCACATTCCCTCAAACATTTATCATTACCTTTTCCTATCATCTTAGCCAATCTGAGAGGCATGAGGCGGTACCTCAGAGTTGTTTTAATTTGCATTTCTCTAATCAATAGTGAGAGTATTTTTCATATAACTATAAATAGCTTTAATTTCATCAGCTGAAAATTGTCTCTTTATATCCTTTGGCCATTTATCAATTGGAGAATGACTTTTATTCTTATAAATTGTGGTGATTTCTTTATATCAATTGAATATTCACAGAAAATTATGCTAACTTCTTCTGATGAATTCTATGAAATAATTTTAAAAATGTAAATTTACACTTAGAAATATTAGCCCAAGAAGACAGTCACTAATTTCATGCATTTGCAAGAGATACAGTTATATATGTTTCTATTAGTATTAGAGAGTACTGGATTTTGAGTAAGAAGAGCTGAGTTCAAATTTAGACTCTTTATATCTATTTATATCTATGAGATATTGGGGAAGCTGTTGGAATCCTTACTAACTGCTAACTAATTAGAGTTGATCTAATCTTACAAGAAGATGTTTTGGGCAGAACCTGAAACAAGGTACTAAGTAGAACTAATTAATACAAGGCTTGTGTTCACATCTTTACTCATTGGGGTTCAATGAGTTCACACCTCCCTTGAAGCTCTTTGGGCCAGAGAGCACTATGGGGGAAAACCCACAATCCCTCTCTTGAAGGAGCATAAATAGAGCTTCAATGGGCCAGTCAAAGAAGTTCTTCAGAGTGAAGAAGCTACAAGTCGAGATTTCACCGGAATGACATGAAGAGTGGAGCTGGCTGGAGGCTGAAGAAAGCAGAGGCAGAGGCTGAAGGACCAGACCTTTGGATTTGGCGACATTCGGAGAGAGCTCTTGGAACCAAGCAGAGAGATAGGCCTCTAAGCTAACCGGGCTATATTGGAGATAATAAAAGATATATATATATACACACACACATACATATATGTATATTTATATATTTTTTCTGTCTCTATATATTGTCTCAATAAGCTTATCAGCTCCCTTAGATTCAACCATTGTCTTTTTTCCTGAGGAATCCAAGATTTGTATATACTGCCCTTTAGTCCTGAATCTCTAGATGCATATGTCACTCCAATTTGATATCCTATAGATTTTAAATTGATCATGTCAATTCATCATCTTCCTTGCCTTAAACCCACATGTCCCTTGAACCTCTATGTTTCAGCTTAAGTCATCACCCTACTTTCAGTTACCCCAGGCGTACAGTCATTTCTCACATTCTAGCTCACTCCCCAATATCCCATCACTTGTTAATTCTTTTCAATACTGATTCCACTATATCTATTGCAACTTCCTCCTTTTCATTGGTTTTCCATTGGCACAATTAATTCCTTAAGGTTGTAAAGGTCATAGGAGTACTATTAATTTAAGTTCTGTGTAACCTCTACTTGACAGAGATCTAAAAGAGAAAATCAGACCCAGGAAACCTGGACACTAGTCTTCTTATGGCTTGAATTTATTTTGCTTATTTTCTTTCTGTCTCACTTTTTTTATTTGTAAAATTTTTGCACAAACACTAACCAACCCAATATTTTCACCTGAATTGAACAAAATGAGAGGAAGAAAACAAGTAAGCCTCCCCCCACATATAAAATCTACAAACAATACAGACAACAACATACACCTTCCCCACCCAGAAAACTCCCAAACAAACAAATAGAAGATCCTTCCTAAAGGTGTTTGTGTCTACCACAATGTATGTTAAATGCAGAAGTCTGGTTGAAAACAGATTCCCTATAAAAGATGAAGCCTTTTGGATGTCTATACATGTAGATGAAGGGAAGGAAAAGAAAAAGTAACTAGCATTTCTCTAGTGCCTTCTATGTGCCAGGAACTGTGCTAAGCCTTTTACAAATAGTACCTATAATTCTGCAAGGTAGGTGATTTTATTATTCTTATTCTACTGGCGAGTATACATGTTAATCTAAATTAATTCAGCCAGATTATATTTCTCCTAATATCTATTATCATTGTTGTTGTTTTTGTAATCTGAGAAGTTTACAACGAGGGAATGGGAATTTGATTGTAAGGAAGAAGTTTATAATGTTGGAACACTTTTGAGATATAGGACCATTCTGGGTAATGTATCATATTGGAGAACTTAAGATAACATGACAAAAGGGGCTTCTGGAGATAGGCATTGGAGAAAGAATCATAGAAATTTAGAGTAACTGAGATTTTGGAGATTAATTGCCATTCAAATTAGAATTTCCTTCCTAATATTCAGTCATCACCCAGCTCTTTATTTGAAAATCCCTAGATATGTAGAACAAATTACTTATCGAGGCATCACATTTCACTTTTAAACCACTCTAACTATTAAGAAACATTTCCTTCATTGATTTTATAAAGATGAGTGTAGTGCCCCCCAAAGCTGTTTTCCTTGTAACTTTAAAAGTGTATTTAAGACTTAAATTCTAGATGCTCTGCAGGGTTTAGCTTATTCTCAGTGGAAACTTGTCTGATTTAAAACCACCATTAAAAATTATTTAGATCTCATATCTTAGTAAAAACAAAACAATTTACTTAAAAAGAGCAAATATAATATCAAGAAAACACTAAAGAATTGTTCGAGGATTTTTTCATCCTGGGTCTTATGAAAACCCAGAGAGAAAGTCATCTGTCATGAGGTCTTCAAGACTAGGGGTCAAAAAGTAAAAGGAAAAAAAAATATTTATTAGCATACTAGGGAAGATTACTCAGGCTGTTAGCGGTTTTGACTTCTTAAGGTACAGATTGGATTTTTATAATTTTTTAGACTTGCTTAGAGAACATAGCCAATCAGCAGCAATCCATAGCAGAAAGGAAATAGAAGAGAAAACTGAGACATTTGATAAAGTTCAGTAATCTCTAAGATAGTGAAACCCTACTTCAAGATAAGAGTCAGTTTGACTCATCCTATTGTTGCTAGGAATGGGTAAAAAAGACAGCCTGTGAGTCTCTATTGACAAAATCTCATAGCTCCTAGGAAGCCAAACATTTATCTGAGGAGTGTTTCCTCCCAAATCACAAAACTCCTATTCATCCTCTTCCTCCCTACGACAAATAGTGAAAATGCAGTAAAGTCAATTGTTGATCTAAAGAGATAATCTCCCAGGAGCTTGACTCCTTGCCCAGAACTGCCTCATTACCAGTGCTGTGAACCAGGAGAAAGATAGATACAGGCTATAAAATTAATCATGAAAAGGATTATATTCCAATATCTTTGTCACTGTGCTATTCTCCTAATGAATTTCTGAAAAAGACCAGGATTCATGCTGGTTCATCTTAGAGATTGCTGATAGAGAGAGATCAAAATCTATGTTAGGATGGCTCATAGATTACTAAAAAAGAGAGATCAGAAATCATCCACAGCCTCTGTAATACATAGGTGGATATAATCTTGTATCAAATCCCTAGCCTGTAATAAGGATAACACTAATACCTGAGAAAGACAGTTACCTCAGGGCTTCTGAGCTTTAGTGGATAGAAAACTGAACTTAATATCAAGGAGATCTGAGTTTGAATCCCCCTCAGGCATTTATTATCCCTGATGACCCTAGAAAAGCTTTTTAATCTCACTAAGCTATAGCTTTCTCATCTCTAAATTGGAGTCAGATGCCTTTAAGAGTTGTTCCAGTTCTACATGTATGAAAATAAAAAAGTATATATATGGAAATTTGAAATGAATGTATTTTGAAAACAAAATGTGAAAATAAAGATATCAATGTTGGCAAGTCACAGAGGGAGGAATAAGGCCTTCAGGGAGTTTCTTTGGCTGGTTGTTACTTTTTATCATCTTTCTAATATATTTTTTAAAAGCTCCCACAACTATTTGCTTTTTGAATCAGTTATTCTATGCAATGAGTTGCTATTTTCCTTACACTGAGTCCAAATTAACCTTTCCATCCTCTTCCAAGTTCTTTTCAGAACAAAGCAAATCTAAGTCTTCTTCCATGTGACAATTCTTAGATTTTTAAAAGATAGGCATTATGTTTTTCTCCTCTACAAAAGTCCTACTGTCATGTTTCTCATTCACCAAAGTACTATTCAGCTAGTTCATTGTGGCATAGATTTCTTAAAGGCTATACTACATGAATGCAAATTCTAGTGAATTATGCTGAGATGAAAAGGCTTCTGATTTTGTCTTATCTACAGACTTTTAAAAAATCTATTAGTCTTCCTAAATATCCAGGTGCTTTTCAATAATAGGTTCATTGCTAGAGATAAATACTTTGACCATAGCTATCCATAAAACAAAGGAATATACAAAGGAATATTGAAGACAAATTTCCATTTCAGAAAAGAGATCAGAAATCCTAAGAATATAGAGGTTTAAACCATCTACAAACATAAAATCAAGTATTGCATGCTAATTATGAAAATTCTGTCTCATGAACTGTGAGGTGACATGTCACTGGAGAACTAAGCCCCAATATTATATTGATATTCTTGTAATAAATGACACCATCTGTGACAGGTGACAAAATGTGGAAGACATTCAGAATTTGAATTCAGAATTATTTTCAAAGTTTCTCATTGAGAAAATAAAAATGCAAAAATATCATAAATGTTATTACACATACATGCACATACACACATCATGAAACAACAGAGAAAATGATTAATAGTTTTGCCTCTGTATGCTTTTTTTGTTTCTTTGAATAGTCTTTTTAAATTCTTGATGGAAATATGGAAATGGAACAAGCTGATTTTTCAAAACATTTTTCTAAAGCAGAGATAACATTGACTAAAAAAGGATAGAAGATATAATACAACATATATTATATATACATAATATTATAGCAAATACAATATATCATGGGAACTACCATTTGTTGTCTTAAAAAAACCCAAAATACAGCCTTAATGTCTTTTTTTCCAACTAGATTCAGAGGCAGTGTTATATGATAAAAAGAGCACTGGTTGGGACGTCAAAGGACTTGAGTTTGAATTTAATGTTTACTACTTGAATATTTTATGCAAGTTACTTCAACTTCCTAATTGGTTAAATGGGCCTTTAAATAAAAATTGAAGGATTGGATTAAATACTTTCTGAGATCTTTTCTGGACATAGAGCTATAATCCTATGAATTTTCCCTATAACTTCCAAACATATCTTGAGCTTATAAAACTTCTTAAAGATTTAAATGCAGATAGCTTTGTTCAGAAATATTTTAATTATCAATATCAAGTGAGGCATAAAGATGAAGCATGCCTGACAAAAGTATTTACTAGAATTATGGAATTTGTTCTGCAAAGAGACCATATGGAAGAAAGATTCTCTATAAAAAATGTCGGGTTCTCCAGATGCTCAGGTTTGCTAGTGACATGGTACTGATTGCCTCAAGCCCTGAAATACTCTCAGGTTCCCTCAATGAAATCCATAGCACTCAAAAGAGATCAGTCTAACAGTTTGCACAGGAAAAACCAAGTTGATGAATAGTACATATTGCCCAGATTAGTTCAACCATGCATATATCTCAGACAGATACTGTGATGAATTATTTAGCATAGGTTGCTACCTATGAAACAAATCACACATATAAAATGGATCTCTGTACTGTGCAGTCATCTTCCATAGTTATAGTAGGAGATTGACTGGAAAGGGAGCCTAGAGTAATAAAACTCACCCAGGTTTTTTGGCCATCTGTGAACATCAACTTAACTACTGGTACCAGAAATCCAGTGGAATTTGCAGGTAAACTTTGCAATTATATTCATAAGCAAAAAGACTACCATAGAAATAACTGCAGTCTGTGTAATAACATCTTTGCAGAGTATAAAGATCTATTGCAATACTATTCAATACTTTATGTGTTATACTATAAACTCTGATAGCTGTAACTGTTTGATTTTTACCTTTCTTTGTATCTCCAGCACTTAGCCCAGTGCCTCACACACATAAAGGTCATAAATTCTAAATAATTAACTGACTTTCAAAATTTCAGCATAGATTTTGATTTTGGGCCATTTTAATGCAAAGATGAGCATGGGAAGGATGGCAAACATATATTGAAAAATAGGGCATAAAATCAAGAACAAATTAGAGCAAACACTCATAGATTGCAAAAAAAAAAAGGATTTATACCTATATCACAACTATTTTATTAAAAAAAAAAAACATAGGCCCAAGACAAGGAGAAAACTGAATAAACTGCAAAACATAAAATTGACTATATTTTAATACAGAGAACATGGCTAGTTAGCAGTAAAAGGTCATTTCTGAAATCAGCTGCCTATGGAGAGCCAAACCATTAACTTGTAGAAGAAAGATAAAAATCAATAATAGCTTAGGAAAAAAGAGTAAAAATTAAAATTGTCATTCAGTCAATTCAATTCTAATTTAACCTATTGAAACTTTTTTTTTTCCATTTCATGGTGCTGTATGTTTGGCAGCAAATCATAGAATCCTATTGTCATAAAGGAATTTATATTAGAGATTCCCCAAAGAGCATTAGAGGGACACAGTGGAGTTAAGGTGCATCTAGCATGGAGAAAACATGCCTGAGGATGAATTTAATCTGACCAAATTTCTGTTTTGCCCAGGGTTTGTCTTTCTCAGAACATATGGTCAAACATTACTCACAAGACAGTAAATAATACAGCAAAAATCAACCTGGTTCCATATGCATTAATGTACACATTGGATAAGCTACTCTGAGCACACTGACAATTCTGAAACACAATCCATCTTTTTTCACAGCTTTGGAGGCTGGTCTTTTATTCCTCCACGCCTCATCCCCTGCTCAAAGCTTATTATTTGGCTATAAAATAGATTCCTTGCACTTTAATTTTTGGTCTGGGAACAAATTTTGTTTTTCAAATTCAAATTTGTTATTCTAAAAATCAGTTTGGCAATTTTAAAAGGTCTTGAATGTTTAAAAGATGTTTACTACTTTTAAATGCCATTTTATCACCAAGCTCATAATATGTAAACTACTTTGTTTTTTTTCTTTTAGTGGTTAGTGATTAGGCAGTGACATGTCTTTAAAAGAAGTGGAAACAGCAAAGGCATTTAACTTGGGAAAGAGAAGGAGACAAATTTACTACATTTTCTCCAGTCAGCGTCTCTCTTAAGTATTAAAATATGTCTACACTTGATATGTGTTTCCATAATAAGTTAGCTCTAAAAATATCAATGTGTTCTTTGGAAGAACAGGTAACAACAGAAACATTTTGTTCTGTAACAATAATTCTTTTGGGTTTGGATGCAGAGTTCAGCAGGGGCTATTTAAGAGCTGTTCAAATATTAGCCAAGCCTCAGAGCCCGTGTTTCTGGTTGCCATGGTTGTCAATTGATTTCAGCAGTGGATTAGTTTCGAGATACATCCAAGGATGAGTCACTTTCCTCTGGCCTGAACTCAAGTAGCCTGGAATATGTTTGTTCCGGGGTCTGGTATTACAGTGTAGATAAAGGACTTTTTGGATTTAGGATTTGTTCTGTCAATGGACCTTCAAAATGACTGAAATTCATTACCACAGAACTACCTTGGAAATCACGGCAGTATCAAATCTGAGACCTCCAATAGGACAAAATACAAAGGAAATGAAAGGGAAAATAAGGACTGAATCACACTATTGCTCACTTAGAGGATGGATTCAGAGGAATGAGATTGCTAAGTAACAGCTAGGTGGTACACGTCTGGACTTAAGAACGACTGAGTTCAAATCTAGTCTTATTAGCTTCTGGCAAATCATATAACCTGTTTGCCTCAGCTTTCTTATTTACAAAATGAGAATAATAATAGCATCTACCTCCCAGAGTTGTAGAGAGGATCAAATGAGGTAATTATTTTAATGTGATTTTATTTTTCTCAATTAAATATAAAAACAGATTTAACATTTATAATATAAAATTTTGAGTTCCAATTATTTTCCTTCCTGTCCTTCCCCCCTTATTAAGATAGTCTATAATTTGATATAGGTTATACTATGCAATCATGCAAAACACATATTTATATTAGTCATGTTGTGAAAGAAAATAGAGACAAAATATGGAAGAAAATAAAGTGAAAATAACATGCTTTGATCTGCATTCAGTTTTCATAAATTTTTTCTCTGGAAGTGGATAGCATTTTTCATCACGAGTCTTTTGAAATTGTCCTGTATCATGTTATTGTTGAAAATAGCTGTCTTTTACAATTGATATCATAGAACATTGCCATTACTGTGTGCAAGGTTCTTCTGGTTCTGCTTATTTCATTTGGCATCAGTTCATATAAATCTTTTCAGACTTTTCTGAAATCACTCTGCTCATCATTTCTTATTGCACAATATTCCACTATCACCATACACCACAACTTGTTCAGCCATTACCCAGTTGATGGGCATCCCCTCAATTTCCAGTTCTTAGACACTTCAAAAAGCCAATATTTTTATATAAATAGGTCCCTTTCCCCCTTTTTTTTAAAAAGGGATATTTTTTGGGATATAGACCTAGTAGTGGTATTGCTGGATCAATGTGTATGCATATAAGATAAACAATGGAAGCTTAGCACAACCTGGCAAGCAGTAAGAACTTTACAAATGTTAGCAATCCTATTTATTCTCTCAGCTATTCTTTTTAGTTATAGCTGGTGGGCACCACAGTTAACATCTCCAAGGAGGGGCTTGGAGGGAGGCTCCTTTCAAGAACTCTGAGGAGTAGAGTACATGATTTTGTGTTGCAGCCAACTGATTTGAGCTCAACAGATTGTTAAATTTTCAGTGTGAATACTTATAACTCAGAAATAGCAGAAGATACAAATCAGGACTTGCTTTATCATTTTGTTGATTGTCTAGACTTAAGAAAGTGATGGAAAAATGTTAATGATGCAGATAAAACTTAAAAGTGAGATGTGGGTACATTTTCTCTAACGGGCTGTTTAAAAGAAAAATCATTTGCCAGCACACTGCTCTGTTTTCTTGAAACTACAATTTCATTCAAAATAAGCATGTGTTAAGTATTTATTGTAGGCAAGGTACTGAGCATTTAAATTCAAAATAATAGCTCACATTTATATAGTCTTTAAATAAGTTGCCTCATTTGATATTCAAGATAAAATCACAATCAGTCCCTGTCCTAATGAAACTTCCATTACATGGGATGGAATAACATTTAAAGAGATAAATTAAAAAAAAATTATATGAAGACAGAAGAAGTACTAACAATTTAGAAAATCCAGAAGATAGTTCTTAGATTTGGCTTGAAAGAAAGCTAAGAATTCAAAGAAGTAACTTCCAAGTACAGAGGAGCACTTCTGAATATCTTCTGAAATCACTTTCCAAGCCCAGTCTAGGCAAAAGAATTTGGAAAGTAACAAGTTGAATAAATTTTAAGATTCTAAGCTGCACTCAGACAATTTTGATCCTTGGGAATCTGTATTTGGAACCTGAGAATCTGTATTTGGTAAAAAGGTTAAATTAACTATGAAGAGAAAAGAGGAATTGCTGTCAAGAAATGATTATGCAGTTTTATGATATCTTAAATATGTTTATGGTATGGGACAGACCATAATATCTCCAAAGTTCATTATACCAGCCTCTTTAAAGGCTTCCCTGGCTCATTTTCTCTTTTACTTGCCTTTTTGTCCTTTGGTTTATGTTAATAGAAGTATATTCAAATTTGTGCTATGAGATTCTAAACTGAACAACTCCTAAAGGTCACACATCTACATTTTCATGTCCCCCTTAATATACATGTCAATTGAAAATGAAATATAAAATTAATGGATCTGCATGAATTTACAAAGTTCATATATGTTGAGCATATTGAGAGCTCTGTTTTCATTTTGCAGGCTCTGTAAAAGTGTCATTTGCTTGGAAATCTTTTTACAATTCTTGTAAATTCAGCAATGGAGAAGTGTATTTTGAAATCGCCATGGTAAAGATGATCTTAAATTCCACTTTCTGTAATTATTTCTGTAGTTCTGGTCTGATGCTTATGGGGACTTGCCCTATCTCTGATGCTTCATTGTGATCTGGAGGTGAGGAGACAGTCTTAAGGATTGAGCTTTCAGAACACAATCTTTAACAGGCTAAGCTGAAAAACTGAAATACAGTAACATATTTACATGAGTGATCCAAGGACCATCTACACTACATTTGGAAAGGCTCGTTAGTTGACTAGCCATAGGATAATCAATTTTTGACTCTAACATTTCTTGAAATCCATCTATGAAGTCACAGAAAGGTTGTGATTGGTGTCCTCCACTAGCCTAATTAAAGATATTCTATTTGAAGCAAAACATTTGGGAAATAAGACAGCTGTAGTTATTTTTTTCATGAATTTTCATGGCCTCCACTTTTTATTCATCTGGACCTGCAGTTGTGGGAAGGTGTAAGGATTGGAAACATCTACCCAAAAAATACTCAGCTGAATAAAGTGACAAGAAATAAAAGTGACCCCTATGATGGGCATTCATTATCACTGTATTTATTTACCTCTAGTAATTAACCTTGTCAGTAGGGATGGTCTGTTGCATAGGTAGAGAAACAGACTGTCTATACAGTATGATCTCTTAATCTTAGAAACTCTTTTGACCAGCTAAATGTAAATAATAGGATTTTAAATAATGTTGCTCTCTTTCACATTTATAAGTAAAATCTATCAGTAAGTCTATACATAAGAGTTCTGAGTTCTGGCCGTTAGGGCAAATTGGCGATTGAAGGAAAGATGAAAATATACCCTGGGACTGAAGTCACACTGGGAGATCAGGGTGTTACATTGCCCAAAGGGCAGACTCTTAGCTTCCTCAGTATGTCCAATAACCTCTACTCCCTAGGAATAAAAAAGAGATGGCAGTAGAGCATTTGGCAGTAAATAAAAAAAGCAAGAAGGATGAATCTTTTGGAGTTCCTGTACAGCACAGAGTAAAGCCTGAATAACTATTACTGGTAAGAAATATATCCCGTCCTAAGATGATGGTATTCCCCCCTCCCAAATTAGTTACTGCCAGCATATACAATACAAAGAAACTCTAAATTATACACAGATATTAAACAACAGACCTGAAATACTGTTCTTATTCAGAACTTAGTTTTTCTAAGTTTGATGTGGTAGTACTCCCAGAGAGTTAATATTAAACATTTTTCTACTGTTGTAGTAGGCTCTTGTTTTCCAGCCCTAGTCCCTGGTGATGCTCTCTATTTCCGTCCTTCAATAGTCAAAGCAGGAGAGGAAACAATCTGAATATTGAAACTGTCCTAGTTCATCATTCTAATTCCTCAATTAGCTATTTTTAAAAGATAAGGCTAGCTTTGGTAAAAAATATTTTAAAAACATCAATCTGTCCTTGCTACCTCTCTTTCCAATATCCCCATGCTGTCCTTTGGCTCCTCAAGAACTAGGACTATAAAGTTCCCATTAACTTAAACAATGCCTATACTTCCTGATCTTCTTCTAATAAAAATTTCTTCACCCTCTTTCCCATTTCTGAGCCACTATACTATGTGAGAGTAAGTGGGTAATGATTAAATAGATAAATTATATTAACAAGCTAACATGATTTCTGCCAAGTCACATAATCAGAACCCTATATACAATATAGACAGATAAATATAACTATACATATATAAATATAGATATATAACACATATACATTTATTTATAAATGTGAATATACACAGATATGTAATGTGTATGTATATATATATGTATATATATATATATATATATATATATATATATCAACATTCATATCAGATATATAAAAATCTTCTTCCTTGGTTGCAGATATGTGCCTTTGCACAGAAGTGACCCTAGCCATTTCCCATTTTAAAGAATATTTTTTAAAAGCACCCTAGGTTATTTAATATAACCAGTCCCAACTGCCCAAAGGGATGTAATAGTCAGAAAGGCAAATTTGTAAATTATGAAAGTGCCTTTCTGACCTCCTTGAAGAATGAGAAGTACTGACCAAAAGTGAAACACAACACCTTATTACTGGAGGAAACTAGCAGATAGGATGAACTAAAGCATTAATTAATATGAAGTAGAAAGTGAACATAATACATATTAACTTATGAAAATCATTTTACATAATCTCAACTTGAAAAGATCTTATGCAGTGACAAAAGGAAACTATGGCTCTGAGATATTGATTAGTTCATCCATAATTGTAAAACTAAGAAGTGAGGAAGATATAATTTGAAGTGAATACTAATATTAACTCAATATTAAAGATGAGAAAACAGAAGATTTGAGAAATTAATAATCTATCTGTGGTTGTAAAATTAATAAGTGAGGAAGATAGGATTGAAAGCCAGATGTCTCTTAATTGTAGAGGTCCTTCCCTTTCTTATGTTTCCCATAAAAAGAGATTTCTTGTAGTTATCCAAGAAAAACCAATTTTCATAGCTGCTTTACCAGACTATTTATATGTAGAGAACCCTGTGAGTCCTAGGTAGAAAATAATAGAAATTTTGAATAGTCTATATGTTTTCTGATTGGGGGTGTGTGAAAAACTTTTAATATTCCTAGTGGAGACTTCAGTATGGTTCATCCAAAGTCTCCCAATTGAGACATTGCACAATTCCATGGGAAAGAGAAATAATCCAGGCTGTCCCCTAAATCTTAATGAAGTTTTAAGTTTTAATAAAGATTGTAAGTAGAGTCTTTATAGTACAATAAAACTAGAGCAAAGGTGACAAATATGCTCAAAGTTGCAAAAATCCAGAGTTCAGGCTGACTGAGATTAAAGTAGAATTGGGAAATATTAAACATAACAAATAAAAATACAATAAACCATAGATATTTTTAATTTCTTATTTTCTGATTATGGGATCTTTAGAAAAAGCTTAGCTGTTGATTTGTGTTGGGCATAAGTGGAATAGAAGAGAGGGTTTGTTAACAGAGGCACAAAATGGTGGAGCAAAATTTTAAGAGGAACAAACAATTAGAAGAAGGCCTGAAGTCTTTTCTGGACTGGTGGAAATTGACTGTTAATGGGTGGACTTGATGCCAGCACCCTGTTCAGCTTAGTTGAGGAGATGAAACGAGGCACTAGAAAGTTAGTGAATTAGTAACAAACACATAACTGGTTTACTTTCCCTTGACACAGCAAGGATATTTAACAAAGTCACAGCACCACTCAGCTTTTCTGTTCATAGCCTCTTCCTATCTTTGTCTCAATATGGAAATGTATTAGGTCAGCAGAACAAGGTATGGTGACTCTGAGGTTTTCAGAGAACTTAGAGAGGTCTAAGGCAAAGAGTGGAATATTTTTGTCATCAAGTGACCAGAAGCTACATCAAAGTAGAGATGCACCAATCAAGTTCCAGTGACAGTTTTGTTAACTGTTAATTATTTCAAAATAATATTTTAGATTTCCCCCAATTACATGTACAGAAAATTTTTAATATTATTTTTTTAATTGGATTTTTTGTCACTCCTTCTCTTCTCCCCTCCCTGTAACAATAAGAATTTTATATGGGTTAAAGATATGCAATCACGCAAAATATATTTTCATATTTCTTATATTGTGAAAGAAGACACAGACAAAAAATAAAAAAAAAACCATGAAAAAACAAAGAAAATAAAAACAGTATGCTTCACTCTGCATCCAGATTCTATCAATTCTTTCTTTAAAGATGGATACCATTTTTTAATCATCATTCCTTTAGAATTGTCTTTGATCCCTATATTGCTGAGAATAGCCAAGGCATGCACAATTAATCATTATACTATGTTGTGATCATTATATACAATGTTCTCCTGGTTTTGCTCACTTCACTCTCCATCAGTTCATTCTAGTCTTTCCAGACTTTTCTGAAATTATTCTATTTGTTGTTTCTTATTTTAAAAAATAACATTTCATTATAATCCTATATCACAACTTGTTTGGCTATTTTGCCATTGATAGATTTTCCAAATTTTTGGCATAACGAAAAGAGCTATTATAAATATTTTTGTGCAAATAAGTTTCCCCCACTGCTTTTTAATCTCATTAGGATATAAACCTATTAGTGATATTGTTGGATCAAAGAGGGTGTACAGTTTTGTGTCCCTTTGGGCATAGTTTCAAATTGTTCTACAGAATGGTTGGATCATTTCACAACTTCACCAACAGGACATACAGAACCAGGAACAGCTATATTGCCTTTTAAGGAAAACTAATTCCTATTGTGAGAAAACAGGAGAACTCTATTCTATCATAGTATGAAAGACCCACAGAGAATTGCCTCAATAAACATGAGGTATAGAACCCAGCTATTGAGGAACTGACCTCAAGTTTTGTCTCTTTACTAGACTTCTTACACAAATTCTAAAAGTCATGGGGACTGCATCTCTGGGTAGAAGGTAAGTTTCTAAGAGTTTTGGGAGGTCAGAGGAAATGGGAATGACTTTTATTCTGCCATGGCCTCCTTTCTTATCCTTTAATATGGAAATAAAGCTTTTGTGTATTTAGATGAGTTCTTATAGGGGGCAAAACTAGAACCATTGGGGGAATGCTCCTTGTTCCTTTTGGGTAGAGATAATGTCAGTTAAAGTGATATTTCCCTAAGTAAGTCCCCAGAGTAAGTAAGTAAATCCCTAAGTAAACCAAAGTGTGGGCCCTTTGTTTTAGGAAAGAATTTCTGACATACAGATTGCAAATGCAAATTCCAAAGAAGGCTCTTAAATAATGAATCTAATACTGGAAATTACAAGTGTGATGGTAGGCTGGGTTAGGAAGAGATATACTATTTTGGTCATTGAACAAAAGTTGAATTTTTCTGAGAATTTCCAATGTCCAAAGTGACATTGAAGGGTTTTTTGTTGTTGTTGTCTAATGAAGCATGTTTTGCTCAAAATAATCATAGTCAAACCTTCTCTGTTGGCTCAGGAGTTATCTCCTTAAAAATCAATCTATCATTTAGGGAAGTAAAACATTCTTTTAGGTCCCCACAGACGTCTGTGACTATCGAGGCAGTCACTAGACCTTATCGGTAATTGGAAGAAGTTATTCTTTGGTCCTAGGGCACAGGGTAAAGGGTAGATGTCTTGTTAGAGAGAGCTCCAGTCAGCACTATGGCCCCAAGAGAAAATAACTTCCAATCTTCCTGTAACCATTCTTCACTTTTTCATTATATTTATGTTCCTGCATTAATTTGTATAAGCATCTACTATATAAATGGAAAATTCTTGAGTTTTCCAGCCTAAATAGCTCATTAAGATTTCATCCTACAACATTTTTAGCAGTTCACTCATTATTTCTGATGAATTCACACTGTTCTGTACAGTTGTGACATCGAATGCACTGGCAGTAATATATTAAGTCTGAGCTGACTCTTGCCAACTTCTGCTTTAGTTACTTCTAATTTTCCCCCTCAAAACCCCTGATTTTGGGGCTTCCTGTTTGGTCTTATCCCAGTGTAACTCATGAAGAAAATTGACTATTAAAAGAAAGATTTTCAATTTCCTAAATTATTAATATTTAGGATGGGGGAAAGTAAAAAGTCTGCTTTCACCTAAGCATTTCTCAGGGACTTTTTTCTACTTTTGTATCACATACAAAAATGAGTAGAAGAACAATTTTTTTGTGCTGCAGTTTTAAGTATTTTCCACTCAGATGTATCTGATGGATTCAAATATGAATATATAGTGTACCACATCAAATCCCTAGGAGGATCTCTATGATATTCTGGCTGGGTCTTTATGTGTGGGGGTGGTCACTGTCTGAAATGGTTTATTCAAACTAGGATATAGGAACTTATGCCTAGGATATGGAGGAGTTGAAAGAAAGGAGAGAGATGGCTGGTACTGTTTTGAAATCAGTTTCTATACTACATCTTCAGGCTAGAACATGAAGGTCAGATGTGGATTGGCAATAGCTTCAAAGAAAATGTTATTGAAAGAGGAGATGTTAATAAGTCAGAGGTATCATTTCTCTAAGACTATATTTACTTACCATTAATTAACCTTCATAGTAGAATTGGTATTACACATAGGTAGAGTCTTTCCTTACAAACTTCGCTTACCTTCTATGAAATCTAAAATCCCTACCATTACAATAACCAGAAGATCTCTGTTTAAAAGCTTTGTACATGAGAGAAAAGGGAATATTCATGAACACATTAGCACAATATGTTGCATCAGATTAGCTAGCTACACCTTATTTCTCCCCTTCTTTAAAGGGATAGGGAAAGATATTTTTGTTGTTCCGTAATGTCTAACTCTTTATGTCTGCAGTATATAAGTATGGTAATTGATTTTGATCTGTATTATATCACCATGCTATAAGAAATGAATGGTATCAGGGAAGAGTGCATGGATAAGAGAGTGACTATATCAGTTTGGTAGTTTTCAAAGACACAGCCTAATCTGACTATATAGGCAATCAAAGGTTCCCCACTCAAGGAACAGGGAAACACAGGGAAGCTGGAAGTCTCCCTGTTAGATGATCTCAATATGTAACAAAGGAAGCTCTATTACATTAAGTTTCTAACTTTTTTATTGTATCATTGGCAAAGTTTTTGAGTGTTCTGTTCCAACCCCATTTCCCTAATAATCCCTCTGTTATTTTATGATTTGCATAGTGTGGTGAATTTTAAGAATCTGTATATTGTATTATAGGAGAAGGAGCTGTACAGTATTATAAAACACAGAAGAGAGAAAACTAGTATTCAGCTCTAGAAGAATGGTGACTGAGAAAAGACCTTTGGATTTGGTTTGAAAATGGCCATTGGTAGTCTTAGAGAAAACAATTTCATTGGAGTAGAAGAGGTTTAATATAGAAGACAAAGGCTCAAAGTAGAGATTTTTAATGTGGAAACCTGGTTTTTAAAACAAATATATAAGTATATTTCAATTGAATTTATATCCTTTGAAGTTTTATGCATTTGATTTTATTATTATTAATATGTTCTGAGAAGGGGTTTATAAGATTCATCAGATTGCCAAAGGGGACTCACAGGAAAGATAAGAACTGTTGGTAGAAGGAGTGATTTTGTTTAAATATATATATATCTTATCTCTTACTAAAATGAATGAACAATCTTGTGTCCAAAGGATATGGTCAAACATGCTTCCTCTTTGCATTAAGGGTGAGGAACTCTTGAGTGCACAAAATTGAATAAACAATAAAGAATGTGAGTTGCTTTTACTCAATTATTTTTCATTCTCCCAGGGGAAGTTTATATGATGTGTGGGATATAGTCAAAAATCATTATGGCTTTTTTTAAAGGCATCAATAAAAGAGTTTTTTTAAGTGTGTCTGGGAATTTTTTCGGATGTGAGGCAGAAATTCAAGGTGTGAAAGAAAGGAGGGAAATAGATGATAATGTGAAGAGGCAATAGCATAATGTAAAGGAAGTTTTTTGTTGTTTATAACTTGGAGAGAGAACACATCTAACAAGAAAAGTCTCAGAATGAAAGAAACTGACAAGGAAGAGGACAAAGATGAAAGAGTATCTAGGTACTCAAAAAAGCAAAAACAATAGTTTTAGAGAGAAGGGATTACACCTCTTTCACTGAGATTATAAAAAAAGGATTAATAGAGCTGGAGAAATATAGAGATGGCTAGCAGCTAACTCAGATTATGATAGTAGTCTTCTTATTGAATTGTTATATATTATACCTGAATATGCTTCTATTATAATATTAATGTAAATTATTATAATTATTATGTTAATATAATAGTATCACATTTGTGCAATAAAATTATATCTTAAATATCATAACATATAAACAAAATAAAATTTATTTATTAAAATTTTATATTTCAATACTGAAGTAAGATATATAATGATCAATAAAATACATAATGAGCAACTCATTTAATATTTTCTTCAAAATTCATCTTTAGTGTCATTTTTTCTATGAACTTTTCCTTGATTTCTCTAGTTCTTAGCATTACCCTCGCAATCAAATTATTGTTCATTTACTTATACTGATCCATATTTTCTCCCTTCTTGCATTTCCTAAAATTGAAGCTTTTCAATGCTAAGGAATATTTTATCTGTGTATTAGTATTCATATTTACTAGATTAAATTCTTGTAAGTTCTTAATTCATAATTGTTGAATTGACTTGATACTTTGGATAATTAAAAAATTTCAATCCTAAAATGTTTGCATAATTAACTTTTTACCTCTCATGATTATTTCTCCCCCATCACCAACACTACAGGCTAATGATATTTTCATATTGTGATCTGGAATTGTTTGACAATTGTTCCATTCATTCATTTTAAAAATGGCTTGCAGTGGAACGTTTTTAAGTGGATGAGTAACAGGATTGAGGCTTCTATAGGAACACATATCTATAAATGTTGTGTGAGGTGAATTTGCAGTTGAAAGAGTTGGAAATTAGACACGGGTTATTGCAATAATCTGGTTGGATATTCTAGTCGAAGAATAATGAAGGTCTGAACTAGGTTTATAGAAATGGAAGTTAAAATGAGAGAACTCACAGAAAGCTTTGAAGAAGTAAATTTGACAATGGTCAGATGATAAGGAATATAGTACAAGGAAGAGTTCATGATTACTCTATAGTTTCAAGTCTGAAACTAGGACTGTGATTTAGAAAATAGTGGTACTATTAAAAGAAACAGGAAAAGCAGAAGGTGACAGGCTTTTTTGTTTTGTTTTGTTTTGTTTTTTGATGGGAAAGAATGGAAGTGGGAAAATATTGATAGATTTGGTTGTGCTCATGGTTTTGATGATCTATCAATATGCAAAGTCAAAAAACTTTTGTGAAGGATATAATTTAAAATTTTTTAGCTTTCTATTTTTTTTATCTAGTTCTCTACTGCCCAGAAATCAAGTTGTTCCTCCTCAATGACTTTGTCTTAGCATTACTAGTCTCACTACTATTATCCAGGTTCCCATGACCTCCCTAAATTTCAGGGATTGATTGGTCAGAATATAAGCCTATGCCTTTGAGAGGGCTGTAGTTTAAAGTAATAGGACAGATGCACCATCACTATGATCAGATTGTTATAGCAAGCTGTTTTATTTTTAATGGAAACCATCACTGGGAACTTTTTGTTATTTTATATTAATCCTACAGTGATATTTATAGCTTCTTTTAGTTTCTATAGATGTTTGACAACAGGATTATTAAAATGCTTGGCAGGAATAAAGTGCCCACCTAGACAATAAAGATTACATCATTAGGGCACAAAGGTAACAATGGGGAGCTTACTTCCTTATAGGCAAACTAATTTTGCTTCCAGAAACTATTTTATTCATGCTGACACATGACACATGGGGTAGATATGAAAAATAGTGTATGTATGTATGTAGGTGCCATATTCAAGATGATTATGATTTTCTCCTTCATGCCTAGCATTTATGAACTATAGATGCTGTTATATTTCTCCTCACTCTCAATCTCCCAGAATAATATTTTCTTTGGAATACCTGGATCTTTGCTCCTTACTAACTGTGAAGTCTTGGACAGGTCATTTAAATTTGTTGGGGCTTGGTTTTCTTATGTATGTGGTAAAAGGATTCTAGTCAATCTCCAAGATTCCTATGAAAATAATTCAATATTCTGTTCTTCCTTGAACTTAAGCAAGAATTTGATCCTACTTGCAATAGAGCATATTACTCATTACTGCTCATAGTTTTGAGTTATGTCCTGATACTGTCAATGAACCAGTGCCTACTAGGTGCCCACCAGGCACAGTGAAAATTGCTAGAGATACAAAGAAAAAAATGAAACAATACCATCTCTCAAGGAGTTTGTATTTTATCAGGATGTGTAATGGGCTGCTTTTTATTCCCTGTGGCAAAACTGACCATTCATATCTTTTATAAGGCTCAGCTAAGTTAACGCTAAGCACTGAAAAGGCAAATCTCTTCATATCCTCCTTATCCAGAGGGATAGAATAGAAACAATCCTTAATATCTATGACCCTAAGAGGCCATTCTCTAAGCAATTGAGTAGAAGATGGAAGTCCAAGCAGAAGAGTTCCCATAGTTTCCATCTGTTCATTCATCTTTCTTAAATCAGTGAGCATCCTCCATTTTCCAGATTTCTTTTTTACAATAAATACTGGGGAATTCCAAGGACTTAGAGAAGATTGTAAGTGTCCTTGGTTAAACTGCTCCTGTACTATATCTACTAAGGTCTGAATTTTGTCGCTACCTAAGGGCCACTGTTCTATCCACATTGATGTATCAGTTTTCCATTGGATAGGAACAGGTGAAAGTGATGGCAGGCTTTCAACAGCAGCCCTGCCTAAAAAACTGAGGTACTCATTTTTAACCCTAATTGCTGTAAAACGTCTCTTCCTCACAGATTGATGGGGATTTTTTCAACTATAAAAGGAATGGGAAGAAAATTGATGAAGAGAATCATTTAAGAGGCTATTGTGATAGTCCAGGAAAAAGAAGATAATAAGGGCCTGAACTAAGGGAGTAACTATATTACTAGAAAAATAGAGTCAGATATAAGAAATATTGTATGGTATAAATGTCAAGATGTGGTAACTGAATGTATGGAAGTGAGAAAGACAGAATTGCCTTGGATATATTGAGTGTGAGATATATATGAGATCAACAGTTTAAAGTCTCTAATAGGCAATTGATGATGCATGATGATAATGCTCAAGAGAAAGATTAGGGCTAGATGTAGATCTAGGAATAATTTGGAGATGCTGATTATATAGATGGAACTGGTGAAGTTATTGAGAGAGAAGGAACCAGAAGTAATTCATAGGAATTATTCAAAGTAATTGGATATACAATATGAATGATCTAAGGAGACTGAGAAAGAACTCTCGGACAAATAGGAAAAGTGTTATGGACCAGAATTCTGAACTTGAAACAAGGATTCTTACAAGGTACAAATTCAGTGTAATTGATGAGACAATGGTTATCTAGTTTAGCATGGTACTTAATAGTTCTTTAAGTTCAGTATGATTGAGTTAATGTTACAACAAATAATGGTTTCCTAGTGACATAATGATTGGTTTATACTCAGTGTAGAGCATATAAACTGGGAGCCTCAGATAGATTCATTCAGAGGGTAGAGAAGATAGGTGGGAGCTCAAGCTCTCAGTACCAATAGAAAGATTCATTCAATCTTCAGTCAGGCTCCTGGTGGCTCTCCTGGGGAACTGAGAGTCTCGGAGAGAGAGTTAGGGAAGACAAGGAAACTGGAGGCTGAAACACAAGCCCTTGGACTCAGATTCATTCATCCCATCTCACACCACCTTGGTGGCAGGCTTTCCTCCTTCATTTTCTCCACTGAAACCAAGTCCCATCTGAAGGCCATGAGAAAGTTAGCTGAGCACCAGGTGAAAGAGAAAACTAAACCAAAAACACTACAGAAAAGAATCAATTTAGAATAATATCATGAAAACCCAAATAAGGAAAAGTATTCAGGAGGAAAGGATTTCCATTAGTGTCAAATGTAGTAGGGAAGTCAAGAAGGATGAAGACTAAGAAAAGATCTTTATATTTGCAAGTAAGCGATCACTGGTGACTTTAAAGAGAGTATACCAGTTCAGTGACAATGTCAAAGTCCAGAATACAAAAGTTTGAGAATGGAAGGAGAGGAAATTGAGGTAATAAGTACAACTAACTGGGTCCCACACTGTATATTGATAGTATGTGAGTAAACACTATCCTTGGCTATGCAAGCTTTCTAAAATGCAGTACTGATACCCAAGGAACCAACGTACAATCTTATAATAGTATATTCCCTTTGGTTTGTTTGTTCAGATAAGGACAAGGTTTATCCATATGTGTTTTAAGAAACACCTACATATGTGATACCATTTCATGTATTCTGAGAACACCCCTTGCATGCATATGAACATACATACTCACACACACACACACACACACACACACACACCACAAAAGTCTTTTATCGTCACAGAGTAATGCTTATAGTTTCCCTGAAGAGAATTTTCTTATTTAGTTTTGTAATTTGAATGTAAAATAATTCAAATACTCCTTGGAAGGGACACTCTAAAATAGAAGTCATTTATATCATAGAATTAATGATGAATAGGTGAATGTTCTATATTAGAAAAGAAAGAAATGTAAGAGTTCTGAATTAAGGTGATAGGAAATAATAGAATGAAGCAAAAGAGCTCAGGATGGAGAACTGAAACCAAGTTCTGCATAATTAACAATTTTACCTAATACTATCAGTTTAAGGGGCCATCATTATAAAGTTAGTGTACGTTTGTTTCAGTAGAGTCTTGATTCTAACTAGTCATTTCATAAGACTATGCTTGCTGGTCAAAAGAAGGCCCCAAATGAATTGGGGCTATTCAGTTAGTAAAAATTGTATCTGATAATCACACCTGATATATTTGGCATTTTTATCAAAAATCCCATGAAATGATAAATTAAAGGATTATTAAAATCTATTTGAACCCCAAAGTAAACTCTTTTTGGTGGCACAACAATGTGAATTGGTCAATGATACTATAATATGGTATGGTGAAAACAGTACTTGACCAGAAGATCTAGATTCAAATCCCAGTCCTCTGATGCTTCCTAACTGTAAGAAATGAATCTTAACTCATCATCTTTCAAATAGGAATAATATTTGTAATATCAACTTCACTGGAATGTGGTGATAAACATATTCTATAAACCTTCAATTTAGCATTTATGAAACAAGTAATATTTAATAATGTGAGGCACTGTGCTAGGCACTAAGAAAGGGGAAAAAGTAGGCCCTGGTCTTCAAAGTTCTTTTAAAATGTGAATAATTATGTAAATAATTATGATTATGATTACCAATCACCAAAGATGAGCCAAGAAGAAGGTAGTACAATTTCCTGTAACTTTTATTTATTTATTTACTGAGGCAATTGGGATTAAGTGACTTGGCCAGAGTCATATAGCCAGGAAGTGTTAAGTGTCTGAGGCCAGATTTGAACTCAGGTCCTCCTAACTTCAAGCCTAGTGCTCTATCATTCCACCAACTAGCTGCCCCTTTCCTATAACTTCTAATGAACTGAAGTTAATTGACCTATTTATATTTATTAAAAGGAACTAGAGTTGGAAAGGGGATTGTACTGGAAAAAGGGCAAGGTGAAGATAAAATGAGGGAAATTACATCTCAGGAAGAGGCAGAGGAAATCTATAATATTTGAGGGAAAGAAGGGAGGGGGATGAATCTTGTGTGAATCTTACTCTCATCAGATTTGGCTCAAAGAAAAAAATATTAGACACATTCAGTTTGGAGAGAAACCTCTCTCACTCTATTGAAAAGGGGGAGAGGAAAAACAAAAAGGGAAGGCGTAGGCTAAATAGAAGGGAATACAGAAATAGTAGGTTAAAGGTGTAAGAAATGGGGAGGGAATTTAAAGGGAGAGGGATTCTAAAGGGTGAGGGCTGCTTAAAGCCAATGATATTCATAAGTTAAATACTGGGAAGGGAGGAAAAGAGAAAAGGAAAGAAAAAGTATAATCTGTGGATAATGAGATGGCAGGAAATACAGAATTGGTAGTTTTAACTGTAAATGTAAATGGGGTAAATTCTCCCATAAAGCAGAGGCAGGTAGCAGACTGGATTAAAAGTGAGAATCCTACATTACATTTTTTACAAGAAACACATTTAAAGCATAATGGTAAATACAGAGTAAAGATAAAAGTCTGGAGCAGAATCTATTATGCTTTAGGTGAAGCCAAAAAAAAAAATAAATCCTGATTTCAGATTAAGAAAAAGCAAAAATTGATCGAATTAAAAGAGAAATGGAAGGAAACTATATCTTTTAAAGAGTACCATAGATAATGAAGCAATATCAATACTAAATATATATGCACCACTTGGTATACCATGGAAATTCCTAAAGGAGAAGTTGAGAGCTGCAAAACTATAATAGTGGGAGATCTCAACCTTGCTCTCTCAGAACTAGATAAATCAAACCACAAATTAAATAAGAAAGAAGTTAAAGAGGTAAATAGGATATTAGAAAAGTTAGGTATTATAGATCTTTGAAGAAAATTTAATGGAGACAGAAAGGAGGACAGTTTCTTCTCTGCAGTCCATGGAACATATACAAAAATTGACCATTTATGAGGACATAAAGACCTCAAAATCAAATGCAAAATGGCAGAAATAGTAATAGATCATGATGCAATAAAAATTACATTCAATAAAAAAAACAGGGGAAAATAGAACAAAAAGAAATTGGAAACTAAATAATCTCATTCTAAAGAATGAATGGGTGAAACAGCAAATCAAAAACACAATAATATTATCCAAGAGAATAGCAATAATGTGACAATATACCAAAATTTGTGGGATGTAGCCAAAGTGGCAATAAGGGGAAATTTTATATCTCTAGAAGCTTACTTGTATAAGATAAAGAGAAGATCGATGAATTGGGCTTGCAACTAAAAAAGCTAGAAAAAGAGCAGATTAAAACCCCTTAATCAAATACCATACTTTAAATTCTAAAATAAAAGGAGAAATTAATAAAATTGAAAGTAAAAAAAAAAAAAAAACTATTAAATTAATAAATAAAACTAAGAGCTGGTATTATGAAAAAACCAAACTAGGTAAACCTTTAGTAGATTTGATTAGAAAAAAGAAAGAGAAAAATCAAATTGTTAGTCTCAAAAATGAAAAGGGAGAATTTTCCATTGATGAAGAGGAAATTAGAACAATAATTAGGAGTTACTTTGCCCAACTTTATGCCAATAAATTTGATAATCTAAGTGAAATGGAGGAATACCTTCAAAAATATAGGTCTCCCAGATTAACAGAGGAGGAAGTAAAATGCATAAATAGTCTCATTTTAGAAAAAGAAATAGAACAAGCTATACATCTTCCTCAGAAAAAATCCCCAGTACCAGATGGATTAACATGTAAATTCTACCAAACATTTAAAGAACAATTAACTCCAATACTATATAAACTTTTTGAAAAAATAGGGATTAAAGGAGTCCTATCAAATTCCTTTTATGCCACAGACATAGTACTGATACCTAAACCAAATAGGATGAAAACAGAAAAAGAAAATTATAGACCAATCTCCCTAATGAATATTGATGCTAAAATCTTAAATAAAATATTAGCAAAAAGATTAGACAATCACCTCCAGGTGATTATCCTCTAGGATAATACACCATTCAAGTAGGATTTATACCAGGAATGCAGGGCTGGTTGTATATTAAGAAAACTATTAGCATAATTGACTATATCAAAAACCAAATTAACAAAAAACCATATGTTGCTATGATCAACTATATGATCAATAGTTGCAGAAAAAGCATTTGATAAAATACAACACCCATTCCTGTTAAAAAACCTAGAGAGTATAAATGGATTTTTCCTTAAAATAGTCAGTAGTATCTATTTAAAACCTTCAGTAAGCATCATATGTAATGGGCATAAACTGGAACCATTCCTAATAAGACCAGGAGTGAAACAAGGTTGCCCACTTTCACTATTACTATTCAATATTGTATTAGAAATGCTAGCTTTGGCAATAAGAGAAGAAAAAGAGATGAAAGGAATTAGAGTAGGTAATAAGGAAACCAACTTATCACTCTTTGCAGATGACATAATGGTATACTTAGAGACCCTAGAGAATCAACTAAAAAGCTTTTAGAAATAATTCACAATTTTAGCAAAGTTTCAGGAGACAAAATAAATCCACATCAATCATCAGCATTTTTATACATCATTAACAAAATGCAAAAGCAAGTGATACAAAGAGAAATTCCATTTAAAATCACTGTTGATAGTATAAAATATTTGGGTATCTAGCTGCCAAGGGAAAGTCAGGAACTATATGAACAAAACTACAAAACATTTTCCACACAAATAAAGTCAGTTCTAAACAACTGGAAAAATATCAAGTGCTCTTTGATAGGTCAAATGAATATAATAAAGATGGCAATACTACCTAAACTAGTTTTGTACCAATCAAACTCCCAAGAAACTATTTTACTGAACTAGAAAAAATAATAATGAAATCCATCTGGAAAAACAAAAGGCCAAGAATTTCAAAGGAATTAATGAAGAGAAAAGCAAATGAAGGTGGCTTAGTTGTAGATCTAAAACTATATTATAAAGCAGCAGACATCAAAGTCATTTGGTACTGGCTAAGAAACAGACTAATTGACCAGTAGAATAGGTTAGGCTCACAGAACAAAATATCCAATAGCTGTAACAATCTAGTACTTAACAAACCAAAAAGCCCCACCCACCTTTTGGGATAAGAATTCACTATTTGACAAAAACTGCTGGGAAAATTGAAAACCAGTATGGCAGAAACTAGGCATTGACCCACACTTAACACCATATATCAAGATAAGTTTGAAATGGATTCATGATCTAGACATAAAGAATGATATTATAGATAAATTAGAACATAGGATAGTTTAACTCTCAGACCCATGGAGGAGGAAGAAATTTGTGACCGAAGAAGAACTAGAAATCATTATTGATCATAAAATAGATAATTTTGATTATATTAAATTTAAAAGTTTTTGTGCAAATAAAACTAATGCAAACAAGATTAGAAGGGAAGCAATAAACTGGGAAAACATTTTTACATTCAAAGTTTCTGATAAAGGCCTAATTTCCAAAATATATAGAGAATTGACTCAAATTTATAAGAGATCAAGCCATTCTCCAATTGATAAATGGTCAAAGGATATGAATAGACAATTCTCAGATGAAGAAATTGAAATTATTTCTAGTCATATGAAAAGGTGCTCCATATCACTATTGATCAAGAAAATGCAAAGTAAGACAACTCTGAGGTATCACAAAACAGCTCTCTGATTGGCTAAGATGACAGGAAAAGATAATGGCTAATATTGGAGGGGATGTGGGACAACTGGGACATTGATACATTCTTGGTGGAACTGTGAAAGAATCTAATCATTCTGGAGAACAATTTGGAACTATGATCAAAAAGTTATCAGTGAATACCCTTTGATCCAGCAGCGTTGCTCCTGGGCTTATATCCCAAAGAGATCTTAAAGGAGGGAAAGGGATGCACATATGCAAAATATGTTTATAGCAGCCTTTTTGTAGTGGCAAGAAACTGGAAATTGAATGGATGCCCATCAACTGGAGAATAAATTATGGTATATAACTGTTATGGAATGTTACTGTTTTGTAAGAAATAACCAGCAGAATGATTTCAGAGAGTCCTGGAGAAACTTACATGAACTGATGCTAAGTGTAACAAGCAGAACCAGGAGATCATTATACATGGTGACAACAAAACTATATGATGATCAATTCTGATGGACATGGCTCTCTTCAACAATGAGATGATTCAAACCAGTTCCATTTGTTCAATAATGAAGAGAGAGGACTATGGGAAATGAGTGTTTACCACAACTTAGCATTTTCACTCTTTCTGTTATTGTTTGCTTGCATTTTTTATTTTCTCTCTCAGGTCTTTTTCTTTCTTTATAGATCCAATATTTCTTGTGTAGCAAGATAACTATATAAATATATATGCATATATTGGATTTAACATATATTTTACCATATTTAACATATATTGGACTACCTGCCTTCTAGGGGAAGGAATGCAGGGAGGAGGGGAAAACTTGGAACAGGTTTTGCAAGGGTCAATGTTGAAAAATCATTCATCCATATGTTTTGTAAATAAAAAGAGATTTTTAAAAAGATCATTAAAAAAAGCCACATCCATCAGAATTGTTTATTATATAATATGGTTGTTGCCATGTACAGTGACCTCCTGGTTCTGCTCCTTTCATATAACATCAGTTCCTGTAAGTCTCTCCAGGCCTTTCTGAAATCATCCTGCTGATAGCTTCTTATAGAACAATAATATTCCATGGCATTTATATATGATAACTTATTCTGCTGTTCTTCAACTGATGGGCATCTACTCACTTTCAAGTTTCTTGTCACTACAAAAAGGGCTGCCACAAACATTTTTGCACATTTGGGTCTCTTTCCCTCTTTTAAGCTCTCTTTGGAATATAAGCCCGGTATAAATACTGCTGGATCAAAGGATATGAACATTTTGATACCCCTTTGGGCATAATTCCAATTTGCTTTCCAGAATGGTTGATCAGATTACAACTCCACCAACAATATATTAGTAGTTTCCCCACATCCCCTTCAACATTTATTATTATATTTTCCTGTCATCTTAGCCAATCTGAGAAGTGCATAATAGTACCTCAGAGTTGTCTTAATTTGTATTTCTCTGATCAATAGTGATTTAAAGCACCTTTTCATATGACTAGAAATGTTTTTTCCTTCATCTGAAAATTGTCTGTTCATATCATTTTACCATTTATCAATTGAAGAAATGGCTTCAATTCTTATAAATTTGAATCAATTCTCTATATATTTCAGAAATGAGGACTTTATCAGAACCTTTGAATGTAAAAATGTTTTCCCAGTTTATTGCTTCCCTTCTAATTTTGTCTGCATTAATATTGTTTGTGTAAAAACTTCTTAACTTACACATAAACACAAGCAAATACACACACACACACACACACACACACACAAAGAAATTTGAACTATAAGAATTCTCAAAATTTTGGTGAAAAAGGACACTAGAGGAGAATATGGACTTGGAAGACTTGGAAGTTAGGACTGAGCTAACTATGCAGTGGGTAGGATCAATAGTGTCTTTCATGTACTATCTTTTCTGTTGTTTCCACCCATTAATTTCTTTCTTGCTGCTTATATAGCATGAGAATTTATGCTAGGAAGTATATCAAGAATAATATACCTATTATCTAGCCAATAGGTAAGATTTAAGAATTTGTTTGATAATCACCAAATTCCAGGAGGCAACAGCTGAAAGAGCAGGTGTCCATGGAAGGAGAAGGGGCACTTATTACTATGTAGTAATAAGGTAGAAGCATACCTCCTTGATTGTGGCAAAGTGTTGGCCACCCAATCCCCAATACAGATATTATCATGCTTTAAGATTTCATATAGTTCTTTTATTATTTTGGAGATACTCAGGCAGTACTCAAAATGTTTATCAAATGTCTCTTCTCCTCACTGTGTGACACCCCCTCCCCCATCTTATCTGGGCATTCTTGTCCTTGGTGTTGTGTTTTATCATTAATGATGTTTTATTCTACTTATTTACTGATAATACATTTTTCAATGCCCTCTTGTAATTGTGATTTTTTTTAAACAATAGTATTTCATGATTTTTAGTCATTAAGGTACTTCTGGAAGAATACATACCTTTATGTATTATACACACACGTATATATATTATATATATATAAAAGAGATGAACTTTTGTGACTGGGAATACTTTGGCATCATTTAAATTAACTTCTTTAATGATTGATCTCTTTTAACCAATCTTTTAAGACAGATTGCTTATGCTGTCCTCACTAGGTCTAACTCAAAGTGCATTTGTAGCATCTGCTAAATTCACATGTATAGGTTATCTAATTCAAAGGACTAGTTATCCACGGTAGTTTGTTTAAAATTCACTCAACAACTCAGTCTTCTTTATTTCCTATTTGGTTGCAGTCTGCATATCTTTATCAAGTCTTAAAGAAATGATCCTGCAAGATGACATTAGTAGTGATACTAGATTTCATCAATACCCTCAGTAACCTCTGTTTCCCCTGTTTGGAGTAAAGAAGGAGTAAAGCCTGTACTCAAATAGGGTACCTAACCCAGCCATCCCACTATTTTGCACTAGGTTACAGGCTCAACTTCACTGGATCTCTCTTTGGGTCCAATGCCTCCTTATTACTCATTCTGGACACTGTAACTTCTAACTTTTCAGCTTCCTTTTGTATTTGTATTCCCTCATTAGATTGCAAATTCCTTGAGAGTGGGATCTGTCTTTCTTTTCCATATTTAGCATAGTGCCCAGCTTATAGTATTTTATAAAAGTGTTTATTGACTGATTGATAAGTATCAAAAAAGACTGCTATTTTATATAATACTCCATACCCATGATCTCCTATTTCTGCAAAGAAGAGATGCCTTCTTAGATTTCTTGTTTTAGGAGCAAAATATGGTCATACATTTCTAGTATTCAGTTTCTTTTTTTTTTTTGTTCTTGTTCTTTTTATTTACATTGCCATTCTCTTTCAAAGAGATGAATTTTACTGAGAACAATTCAAAGTACTCTCATGTTTTTTTTTTTTAATTCATCTATGAATAGCAGCAATTGGAGAACTTTGTTTTTAGTTCAGATTCTGTATATGAGGCTCTTCCAAGTCATTGGAGAAATTATATTTCCTTGTTTGCATCAACACTGAGAAGGCCTTTGAACCTAGTTATTTCCATTGGCACATTTATCATAGAATGATGATTTTATAATCATGAGGGTAGGAAAAGGAGAGACAGAAATAGAGATACAAAGAAATAGAGAGAGAGACAGAGAGAGAGAGAAAGAGAGACAGAGACAGAGCGATAGAGAGAGAAAGAGGGAGGGAAAGAGAGAGAGAGAGAGAGAGAGAGAGAGAGGAGAGAGAGAGAGAGAGAGAGAGAGAGAGATCTTGTTTAAGGCTTTTAAATTTGCACTATTTCATCAGGTTATTTAATTTTTTAAAAAGTCAACAAGAATAGAAACAGCAGAAACAGTTTTCTCTACCTTTCAGGCAATTGTGTGATTGTATAGATGTAGTATGCTATAGAAAATTATCTGTATGCAAATTAAGACAACTCTGAGATACCATTACACACCTGTCAGATTGGCTACAATGACAGGAAAAGACAAGGATGAATGTTGGAGGGGATGTGGGAAAACTGGAGCACTGATACATTGTTGATGGAGTTGTGAACAGATCCAGCCATTCTGGAGAACAATTTAGAACTATTGTCAAAAAGTTATCATTCTGTGCCTATCCTTTGAACCAGAAGTGATTCTATTGGGTCTGTATTACAAAGAAATTTTAAAGTAGGGAAAGGGACCCACATGTGCAAAAATGTTTGTGGCAACCCTTTTTGTAGTGGCAAGAAACTGGAAACTGAGTGGATGCCCATCAATTGGAGAATGGCTGAATAAGTTATGGTATATGGATGTTATGGAATATTATTTTTCTATAAGAAATAATCAGGAGGATGATTTCAGAGAGGCCTGGAAAGACTTACATGAACTGATGCTAAGTGAAATGAGCAGAACCAGGAGATCACTATATATAGCAACATCAATATTATACAATGATCAATTCTGATGAATGTGACCCTTTCCAACAATGAGATTATTGATGCTAGTTCCAATGATCTTGTGTTGAAGAGAGCTATCTACACCCAGAGAGAGAATTGTAGGAACTGAATGTGTATCACAACATTCTCACTCTTTTTGTTGTTGTTTACTTGCATTTTGTTTTCTTACTCATTTCTTTCTTTTTTTATCATCTGATTTTTATTGTGCAGCAAGAGAATTGTATAAATATGTTTATCCAATATATATAGGATTTAACATAGATTTTTAACATGTTTAACAGATACTGGATTGCTTGCCATGTAGGGGAGAGGGTGAGGGGAAGAATGAAAAAATCTGAAACACAAGGCTATGTAAGGGTCAATGTTGTCAAATTATCCATGCATATGTTTTAAAAATAAAAAAAAAGCTTTAATAAAAAATTAAATTTAATTTAATTTAAAAAAAGAAAATTATTTGTAAAAACTTATCTATTCATTTATTATGTTTCAATGAAAGGCAACTTTAATGTATAGATTGAAAATCATCATGAATATTCTGTAGGGACACAAAAAGAGCTATTAGTTGTCAATCTCTTTTCATCACTTTTTGGGAGGAGAGGTTAACATTTTGTTTGAATCATCACTTCTTGAGATAGCTTAAAAATTGATTCCCAATGCCTTAACAATCAGACTGGCCATGGAACATTTTTTTAATATTCATTTGGTCATATCATACCACTTCCTGGTTTCATTTTCTTAAGTGCCATTGCTATTTCTCAAGTACCAAGGTGATAGGTTGATCATAGGATCATACGCCTAGATCCTGAAGCCCAAATGGAAGTTTAGTACCTACCTAACCCAATCACTTCATTTTATTGATAAGGAAACAGACACCAGTAGTCATTGACTTGTCCAGGATCACAAAGGTAATAAATGGTAAAGTCAGGATTTGAACCCATGTTTATTGATTATAAGTCTAGTTGTTTCTCAATTATACTATGTTGCTTCCCAATATGGCAGTCTAATATTATGATTCTGTTGTTACTGATGAGAATAGATCATTATAGAAATAACAGTAGATATGTTGCATTTCCTCCCCTGTATATTATCCTCTACCAGTGCTGACTTTGTTATTCATGTCTCTCTACTTGGCAGAATAAACAATATATATATTTGAATATGGCTGATGTAAAAATTTGTTTTTGTTCAAATATGCATATTTGTTTCAAGGATTTGCTTTTCTTTTTTTAATGGAAGATTTGTATGAGTAAGAAGATAAATGTTTTTTTTTATTATAATAAAAATCAACAAAATTTCTACTTGGTTACACCTTTGCTATATGTATTTTACTTCCATGGAAACATAAGTTTTTGTAGGGCAAAACAAATGACTTTAGTTTTGGTATTTGTGTCATTATTTGACATGTAGAAGGAGTTTAATAAATTTTTCATTCACTTAGTCATCATTCATTAATCTATTCATTCACTCATTTAAAGAGTTTACACTCTACAGGTTGAGTTTATAGGCTTTTTTGACTTCTTTTTTGTGACAACCATTTTGCATTAACTTATCCCTTATAAGTGATGATACTTTTTCAGAATGGCTAATTTATTCAAACAGATTTGGTTTTAATTGCTGCACTTACTGCAAGTAAATTCTTGTCTTTATCTTTGTAATTTGTCACTTATTTTACTCTTACTTCGATCAGTTAATAACTGAATGCAAATTTACACCTCATCCTGAAATGATAGCTACATTTGTTAAAACACTTACAATTTTATTTTTAAGACATTGTTTGGTACTTACTTCTGGACCTTCTAAGAAAGGAGAGGAGAGAAGAGGAAAGGAGAGCAAAGTAGAGGAGAAAAGAGTAAGGGAGAAGAAAGAAGAGAGGAGAAGAGAGGAGAGACAAAGAGGGAAGAGGAGAAAAGAGAGAAGAGAAAAATAAGGGGAAATAAAGAAAAAAAGAAATCATGGCATAAAAGCTTGAGGCTTTGGAATGATCAACAAGATTTTGACCTCTTTCATTTCTTGATCAAAACCACATTTAAGTTTTTTCTCTGAAATATACCTTTGCATTCAAGTCTCTAACTATCAAAGCATATGATAACTTAGTTTGAAGGATCTTGCTTAGTACTTTATAAATTTCCACTATGTCATCATCCTTTACAAACACATTTTAGTCCACATGTTTAAAATAGCAATGATGGAATGAGTTCTATACTTAGGGTCAAGAAATCTGAGTTGAAATTTAGACTTACTATGTGATCAAGAATAAAAGCCACTGGGTGTCAATATGGTTGCAATTCAGTAATTCCATTAATATAACAGATTGTCAGTTACTGGACAGAAATAATACATTAAGGATACTGATAGCTAATATTTATAGATTATCTAAAATCATGGTTCTCAGTATTTAATTCCTCCCTTTCCTATAGAGTGGTAAGAAAAAATGACCATCATTTTATATGGCACAATGATTAGAATTTTTTTTAAAACTTCAAATGTTTAGGTTTATTTTATTTTTTAAAAAAGCTTTTTATTTTCAATGCATATGCATAGAAGTTTTCAGCATTCATTCTTGCACGACCTTATGTTATAATTTTTTCTTCCTTTTTTCCCCTCATCCTCTCCCCTAGACAACAAGTAATCCATTATATGTTAAACATGTGCAATTCTTCTAAATATATTTCTTTTTTTATTATAGCTTTTTATTGACAAAACATATGTACGGGTAATTTTTTAACATTGACTCTTGCGAAACCTTCCGTTCCAACTTTTCACCTCCTTTCCGCCACCTCTTCCACTAGATGACAGGCAGTCCCATACATGTTAAACATGTTAAAGTATAGGTTAAATACAATATATGTATTCATATTTATACAGTTATCTTGTTGCACAAGAAAAATATGATTTGGAAAGAAGGTAAAAATAACTGGGGAAGAAAAACAAAAAATGCAAGCAAACAACAGCAGAAAGAGTGTAAATGCTATGTTGTGGTCCACACTCATATCCCAATGTTTTTTCCCTGGGTGTAGCTGGTTCTGTTCATCACTGATCAATTGGAACTGATTTGGATCCTCTCATTGACAAGGATAGCCACTTCCATCAGAATTGATCCTCATATAGTATTGTTGTTGAAGTGTATATTGATATTCTGGTTCTACTAATTTCACTTTTAAATATATTTCCATAATTATCATGCTAAACAAGAAAAATCCCATCAAAAAATTAGGAAGAAAACAAAATGCAAGCAAACAACAACAAAAAAGTGAAAATACTATGTTGTGATCCACACTCAGTTCTCACAGTCCTTTCTCTGAGTGCAGATGGCTCTCTCCATCCCAAGTCCATTGGCGCTGCTTTGAACCTTGTTGTTGAAAAAAGCCATGTCCATTGGCTTGATCATCATATTGATTCACTTAGGATACACCTCAGCCTGTAGAGTCCTCTCTGAAGTACTCTAAATATGTCTTAGGGGGACAATTCCTTTACCCCTTTATTTTTGATCATCATATAATCTTGCTGTTGCTATGTACAATGTTCTCTTGGTTCTACTCACTTCACTTACCATCAATTTATGTAAATCTTTCCATATCCTTCTGAAATCATCATGCTGATCATTTCTTATAGAACAATAATATCCTATTGCATTTATATATCATAACTTATTCAGTCCTTTTTCAACTGATGGACATCCGCTCAGTTTCCAGTTTTTATCACTACAACAAGGGCTGCTACAAATGTTTTTGCAAATGTGTGTTCTTTTACCTTTTTATGATCTCTTTGGGATATAAGTCTAGAAGAAACACTTCAGGATCAAAGGGTATAGACAGTTTGATAGCCCTTTGGGCATAGCTCCATATTGTTCTCCAGAATGGTTGGATCAGTTCACAATTCCACCAACAATTAATAGTATCCTGGTTTTCCCATATCCTTTCCAATATTCATCATCTTTTCCTATCATCTTACTCAATCTGAGAGGTATGCAGTGATACTTCAGAGTTGTCTTAATTTGCATTTCTCTGATCAATAGTGATTTAGAACATTTTTTCATATAACTAGAAATGATTTTAATTTCTTCATCTGAAAATTATCTATTCATATTCTTTGACCATTTATCAATTGGAGAATGGCTTGTATTCTTATAGATTTGAGTCAATTCTCTCTATATTTTAGAAATGAGGCCTTTATTATGGATGTGAAATTTTTCCCCTGTTTATTGCTTCCTTTCATGATTAGAATTCTTAATATCAGTATGCATTCTGGGAAGATGGCAGAGTAGGTCTGGAAGTTCCAGGCTCTCCATATTCCTTTCACATATTGACAGAAAATCACCATGAAATAAGCATAGAGCAGCAAAAATAAAGAGGTAAAGCAATTGTCCCCCTAAGACATATTGAGAGTACTTCAGAAATGACCCTAGGGGCTAAGGTTTGTCTTACTGTGAAGTATAAATACCTTTAGGTTGACTCCATTGAATCAGCAAACAGTAAACCCTGAGAGAAGCAGACTAAACCTCAAGAAATTTCACCTCAACTTTTACTGCATTCATGATCTCATGAAATTTCACCCTAGGAATTTTTACTTCATAGCCTCAGGACCTTTTGCCTCACAAACTTTCATCTAAAGAAAGGAGATAATCAAGTCCACATATATCATTCATAAATTCAAATTGATGTTAAACAAAATTAAAAGATTTATTTTGTTCAAGGCCAAAGTGATCTTTTCTTTATTACACAAATTGTAGCAATGTGTTTTAGCTAAGATAAAAGAATATATATCCTCTATCTTGGAAGTATGTCTTACTCTAATATGGACAGGCATTGAGAGATTGCATTTTTTCCCATGTTTACCTTGTTCCAGCCTGATATCTTATGGTGAACCACAGGGAAATTAACCACATTATTCACAGGAGTACTTAGAAATATCTATATGAATTCATTCTAAATCACTGCAGAAAATGCAATTAAAGTCTAAAAAATCTTTTCATATTTCCTCATCATTAAAAATATATCTATCTATCTATCTAGCTATCTATATATATATATATATAATTTGGTATTGATAGCAGCTATTGGGTTTTACACTAGGAAATAAAAGTAGAGCTCCTTTTATAAAATAGATACATTGCAATATTTGTTTAATAGATGACTGAATTCTTATACAGAGAATCATATCTTACATTTATCAAGGAAGGATTTAAAAGAGCTCTATTGTAATTCTCATGGATCTTTCAGATATAGAAATTATTCAAAGTAAATAATTTCTGTGATAATTCTAATATTAGTTTTTGTCTACTTTTTACCTTGGCCAGATAATAGAACCAAGAAGAGAGGAATCACCTTGAATCCACCTTATTTTCTTTCAACTCCCTTCATGATAGGCTGTTTCCTAGTTGTTCCCATAAACTTCATGTTCTCTGTGAAGTTTACTTCATGGATAGAACACCTGTCTCAGAGTAAATATATGAGTTTAAGGTTCTGACTTGTAATTCAGTAACTGGAGCAAAGTATTGGCAGTGCACTTAGCAGAGAATACTTCTTTTGTCATACAGGATTGTAACAGCACTTCTTTCAAGGTGATCAGCCACACATTTTCCTTTAGGATACGTAATCCCAAACATTCCCCTGAGAGTGGAATAATAATCTCATGGTGTATATATGGATTAGTCACTGTGTTCCCTCCATCCCCAACTCCAATTTTAGTCTCTAAATTAAGTAAAAGAATATCTGTTTATGGATAGTGTCTTAGGAAAGATAAATATAACAATATCCAACCAAGCTAGAGTTTCCTCTCAGTTCAAGAGTCTATCTCATCTCCCATCTTTCATTGGGGTCTTCCATGGGCTGTCTTCCATGACTAGAATCAAATCTTTTTTTATCTTCACTTATCTTCACTTCACCTCCACTTTAACTTCACTTCACAAAGCTTAACTCAGGTATCACCTCCTCTATGAAGTTTTTTTTTTTTCCTACTTACACATCCCATCCTTCCACCCCCATAGGGTTTATGCTCTCTGACATGTTAAACTTCCTTCTATTTACATATATGTGTACACATTTTATCCCCCAGGATAGCTAAACTTTGGGAAGGCATGGATTGTTGAATTTTTGTCTTTGAATTCTTAGTATCTTTCATAGTGCCTAGCACATGGATATTTAATAAATGTTTACAGAATTTAGAAACAGGAGCTCTGATCTCCTCTAAGCTTGAAGAATTCACTTATGTGGTATACTGTAGAGGGTGTTCTTTTAGGTAGGGATGATTTGGAGTAATTGACTTCTGACTCCCCTGTGAATCGTGGAGTCAATACCGAGGAAAGGATAGAGTAAAATATTTGGTTATGAATTTTAGCCCAGATTGAAAACAAAGGACTCTTAGGTTGTTTGTTACCCTTGTTTTAGAAAATTTCTCTCGTGTTTGAATGTCAAGAATATAATAACAAGATTATAATCTCCTTGGAGTCAGGAACTGACTTTGTATCCAGTAACTAGCAATAGCTCCTTGCGTAGACTTTCAATGAACAGTTAATTGAATGAAATTTGTTTCATTGGAAATAAATAAGTAGAGTAATATCATTTCCCCAATAGATTCCCTTTTTTTTTTAGCCTGCTAACATGTGAATATTTTGTGGTATTTTTGCCTATCTTCATTTGTAAATAACATAACATGATTCAGACTTTTGGTCATGAAAACAAATACTTAAATGAAAATTTGGATGTTCAGGTTACCATTGAACACATACTCTTCTGATTACTCGCCATGATACTAAGGGAGATGTATATTCAGAAAAAGTCCTCTATGACTTTTCTCATTAGGTTATATAGTATTTTACTAAATGCTAGCACATTGTTCTGCTTACAAATTTCCTATATAGAATTAGAAAAATATGTCTCTAAATATATACTGTTCCAGATAAACAGGAGTGATCAATTACTGGTTTCTGAATAAGAAATGTTTTCGGGGACTTCTGGTTAAGATGGCGGAGAGGAGGCTCACAGTTGCATAAGCTCCGCGCTTTCTCTCACTATCCACTTCATTACAAGCCTCTGAATCAATGCTTGACTGAAAAAAACCCACAAATAGTTACCAAGAGAAGCCATCCTTGAGATCTGCCAAGAAAGGTCTGTCTTTACTGGAGGGCCAGGGCAGTTTTAGATCGGGCGCAGGCTGAGGGCAGCGGCAGTGAGAGCACGGGAGCAGAGCTGAGAGGGGGTGGGGAGTGATCGTAGCCGTCTCTGCGGGGAGAGCTTCGCTACAGATTTGGAACCTGCAGCAAGTCAACAGCCCAGCAGAGAAGCTAAAAACACCGGGGCTGAAGAATACAACCCCAAACAGCTGGAGTCTCTCAGGACCTGGCCGCCCCCCCCTTCCCCCCCCTCAGTGACTCAGCACGCTTTGGGATCTCAGAGCGCAGGCGCAGCACAGTCCTGCTAGTGCCTCACTGCTGCCCCCTGCAGTCTGTAGAGGAAGCACGATAACACACCCAGCCCCCCCCCCAAAGAAAGACTCCAGTTTTTTCTGTTTTTCTTTGGTAGTTTGTCTCTGATTAATAGACAGAATGAGCAAGAAGCTGAAGAGGACTTTAACCCTTGACAGCTTCTACACAGATAGAGAGCAGACTCTAAATCCTGAGGAGACTAAAAACAGGCAGTCCCCAGGTGATTCCCCAAAGGAGGAGATCGTCTGTTCCTCAGCACAGATGAACCTCATAGAAGTGATTAAAAAGGCTCTCACAAGGGAGCTAGAAGAAAAATGGGGAAAGCAGAGTGAGGCTTGGCAAAAGGAGAAGGAAGCTTGGGAAAAGGAGAGGGAGGCTTGGCAAAAGAGCCTGGAGAAGTCAGTTAAAGAGAGAGTGGATAAAGAAGTAAAATCCTTGAAAAATAGGATTAGTGAACTGGAAATAGAAAACAGCTCTCTAAAAAACAAAATTGGCGAAATGGAAAAAAATTCCACAGAACAAAAGAACTCAATTGGACAATTAGAGAAAGATTTTAAAAAAGTGAGTGAAGAGAATACTTCACTGAAAATCAGAATTGAACAAGTGGAATTGAATGACTCGAGGAGACAAGAAGAATCAGTCAAGCAAATCCAAAAAAATCAAACAATGGAGAAAAATGTGAAATACCTTCTGGGGAAGACAACAGACCTGGAAAACAGATCCAGGAGAGACAATCTGAGAATCATTGGACTCCCAGAAAAACATGATGAAAAAAAGAGCCTGGACACCGTCTTCCAGGAAATTATCAAAGAGAACTGCCCAGAAGTCATAGGAACAGAGGAAAAAATAAACATTGAAAGGATTCATCGATCACCCACTGAAAGGGATCCTAAAATCAAAACACCAAGGAATATAGTGGCCAAATGCCAGAACCCTCAGATGAAAGAAAAAATATTGCAAGCGGCTAGAAAAACCCAATTCAAGTATCAAGGAGCCACAATAAGGATCACCCAGGATCTGGCAGCATCCACATTAAAAGATCGAAGGGCCTGGAATATGATATTCCGAAAGGCTAAGGAACTTGGTATGCAACCAAAAATAACTTACCCAGCGAGAATGAGCATCTTTTTCCAGGGAAGAAGATGGACATTCAACAAAGTAAGCGAATTTCATCTATTTCTGATGAAAAAACCAGAACTTAACAAAAAGTTTGATCTACAAATATAGAACTCAAGAGAAATCTAAAAAGGTAAAGATTAATCTTGGGAACTATATTTTGACTATATAGATGTATAAAGAATACATGTATACCTTGTTCTAGAAATTGATGTGGAAAGGACATTGTACCAGAAAAAGGGTAAAGTGGGGGTAGTACATCTCATGAAGAGGCATAGGAAACCTATTATATCTGAGAGAAAGAATGGAGGGGGATGAATATAGTAGGTATCTTACTGCCTTCAGAATTGGCTTTAAGTGAAAAATCTTAAGACATATTCAATCTATGGTGAAACTTCTCCCATCTCATTGAAAAGTGAGAAGGGAAAAGTGGAAAGGGAAGGAATAAGCTAAGCGGAAGGGAATACGGGAACTGGGAGGGAAAGGGGTAAGATAGGGGGAGGAACTCTAAGGCGGGGGGAGGGACACTAAAAAGGGAGGGCTGTGAGAAGCAAGGGGTGCTCACAAGCTTAATACTTGGAAGGGGGGGAAAGGGGAAAGAAGGAAGGAAAGCATAAACCAGGGTTAACAAGATGGCAAGTAATACAGAATTGGTCATTCTAACCATAAATGTGAATGGGGTAAACTCCCCCATAAAGAGGAAGCGGTTAGCAGAATGGATTAAAAGCCAGAATCCTACAATATGTTGTTTACAGGAAACACACCTGAAGCAGGGAGATACATGCAGGTTAAAGGTAAAAGGTTGGAGCAAAATCTACTATGCTTCAGGTGAAGTCAAAAAAGCAGGGGTAGCCATCCTGATCTCAGATCAAGCTAAAGCAAAAATTGACCTAATTAAAAGAGATAAGGGAGGACACTATATCTTGCTAAAGGGTAGCATGGATAATGAAGCACTATCTATATTAAACATATATGCACCAAGTGGGGTAGCATCTAAATTCTTAAAAGAGAAACTAAGAGAGCTGCAAGAAGAAATAGACAGTAAAACTATAATAGTGGGAGATCTTAACCTTGCACTCTCAGAATTAGATAAATCAAACCAGAAAATAAATAAGAAAGAAGTCAAAGAGGTAAACAGAATACTAGAAAAGCTAGATATGATAGATCTCTGGAGAAAATGTAATGGAGACAGAAAGGAATACACTTTCTTTTCAGCAGTTCATGGAACCTATACAAAAATTGACCATATATTAGGACATAAAAACCTCAAACTCAAATGTAGTAAGGCAGAAATAGTAAATGCATCCTTTTCAGACCACGATGCAATGAAAATTACATTCAACAAAAAAGCAGGGCGAAGTAGACCAAAAAATAATTGGAAACTAAATAATCTCATACTAAAGAATGATTGGGTGAAACAGCAAATCATAGACATAATTAATAACTTCACCCAAGAAAACGATAATAATGAGACATCATACCAAAATGTATGGGATGCAGCCAAAGCGGTAATAAGGGGAAATTTCATATCTCTAGAGGCCTATTTGTATAAAATAGAGAAAGAGAAGGTCAATGAATTGGGTTTGCAATTAAAAATGCTAGAAAAGGAACAAATTAAAAACCCCCAGTCAAACACTAAACTTGAAATTCTAAAAGTAAAAGGTGAGATCAATAAAATTGAAAGTAAAAAAAACTATTGAATTGATTAATAAAACTAAGAGTTGGTTCTATGAAAAAACCAACAAAATAGACAAACCCTTAGTAAATCTGATTAAAAAAAGGAAAGAGGAAAATCAAATTGTTAGTCTTAAAAATGAAAAGGGAGAACTCACCACTAACGAAGAGGAAATTAGAGCAATAATTAGGAGTTACTTTGCCCAACTTTATGCCAATAAATTCGACAACTTAAATGAAATAGAAAAATACCTCCAAAAATACAGCTTGCCCAAACTAACAGAGGAAGAAGTAAATATCCTAAACAGTCCCATCTCAGAAAAAGAAATAGAACAAACTATCAATCAACTCCCTAAGAAAAAATCCCCAGGACCAGATGGATTTACATGTGAATTCTACCAAACATTTAAAGAACAATTAACTCCAATGTTATATAAACTATTTGAAAAAATAGGGATTGAAGGAGTCCTACCAAACTCCTTTTATGACACAGATATGGTACTGATACCTAAACCAGGTAGGCTGAAAACAGAGAAAGAAAATTATAGACCAATCTCCCTAATGAATATTGATGCTAAAATCTTAAATAAAATATTAGCAAAAAGATTACAGAAAATTGTCACCAGGATAATACACTATGACCAAGTAGGATTTATACCAGGAATGCAGGGCTGGTTCAATATTAGGAAAACTATTAGCATAATTGACTATATCAATAACCAAACAAACAAAAACCACATGATCATCTCAATAGATGCAGAAAAAGCATTTGATAAAATCCAACATCCATTCCTAATAAAAACACTTGAGAGCATAGGAATAAATGGACTTTTCCTTAAAATAGTCAGGAGCATATATTTAAAACCATCAGTAAGCATCATATGCAATGGGGAAAAACTGGAACCTTTCCCAGTAAGATCTGGAGTGAAGCAAGGTTGCCCACTATCACCATTATTATTTAATATCGTATTAGAAACACTAGCCTCGGCAATAAGAGTCGAGAAAGATATTAAAGGAATTAGAGTAGGCAATGAGGAAACCAAACTATCACTCTTTGCAGATGATATGATGGTATACCTAGAGAACCCCAGAGATTCTACCAAAAAGCTATTGGAAATAATTCATAATTTTAGCAAAGTAGCTGGCTACAAAATAAATCCCCATAAATCCTCAGCATTTTTATACATCACCAACAAAACCCAACAGCAAGAGATACAAAGAGAAATTCCATTCAGAATAACTGTTGATACCATAAAATATTTGGGAATCTATCTACCAAAGGAAAGTCAGGAATTATATGAGCAAAATTATAAAAAAGTCTCCACACAAATAAAGTCAGACTTAAATAATTGGAAAAATATTAAGTGCTCTTGGATTGGCCGAGCGAACATAATAAAGATGACAATACTCCCTAAACTAATCTATTTATTTAGTGCTATACCAATCAGACTTCCAAGAAAATATTTTATTGATCTAGAAAAAATAACAACAAAATTCATATGGAACAATAAAAAGTCGAGAATCTCAAGGGAACTAATGAAAAAAAAATCAAATGAAGGTGGCCTAGCTGTACCTGATCTAAAATTATATTATAAAGCAGCAGTCACCAAAACCATTTGGTATTGGCTAAGAAATAGATTAGTGGATCAGTGGAAAAGGCTAGGCTCACAAGACAGAATAGTCAATTATAGCAATCTAGTGTTTGACAAACCCAAAGCCCCTAACTTCTGGGAAAAGAATTCATTATTTGATAAAAACTGCTGGGATAATTGGAAATTAGTATGGCAGAAATTAGGCATGGACCCACACTTAACACCATATACCAAGATAAGATCAAAATGGGTCTATGACCTAGGCATAAAGAACGAGATTATAAATAAATTAGAGGAACATAGAATAGTTTATCTCTCAGACTTGTGGAGGAGAAAGAAATTTGTGACCAAAGATGAACTAGAGACCATTACTGATCACAGAATAGAAAATTTCGATTACATCCTGAGAGACTCCAGCTGTTTGCGGTTGTGTTCTTCAACCCCGGTGTTTTTAGCTTCTCTGCTGGGCTGTTGACTTGCTGCAGGTTCCAAACCTGTAGCGAAGCTCTCCCCGCAGAGACGGCTATGATCACTCTCCACCCCCTCTCCAGTCTGCTCCCGTGCTCTCACTGCCGCTCATGCATATGTTTTAAAAATAAAAAAAAAGCTTTAATAAAAAATTAAATTTAATTTAATTTAAAAAAAGAAAATTATTTGTAAAAACTTATCTATTCATTTATTATGTTTCAATGAAAGGCAACTTTAATGTATAGATTGAAAATCATCATGAATATTCTGTAGGGACACAAAAAGAGCTATTAGTTGTCAATCTTTTCATCACTTTTTGGGAGGAGAGGTTAACATTTTGTTTGAATCATCACTTCTTGAGATAGCTTAAAAATTGATTCCCAATGTCTTAACAATCAGACTGGCCATGGAACATTTTTTTAATATTCATTTGGTCATATCATACCACTTCCTGGTTTCATTTTCTTAAGTGCCATTGCTATTTCTCAAGTACCAAGGTGATAGGTTGGTCATAGGATCATACGCCTAGATCCTGAAGCCCAAATGGAAGTTTAGTACCTACCTAACCCAATCACTTCATTTTATTGATAAGGAAACAGACACCAGTAGTCATTGACTTGTCCAGGATCACAAAGGTAATAAATGGTAAAGTCAGGATTTGAACCCATGTTTATTGATTATAAGTCTAGTTGTTTTTCAATTATACTATGTTGCTTCCCAATATGGCAGTCTAATATTATGATTCTGTTGTTACTGATGAGAATAGATCATTATAGAAATAACAGTAGATATGTTGCATTTCCTCCCCTGTATATTATCCTCTACCAGTGCTGACTTTGTTATTCATGTCTCTCTACTTGGCAGAATAAACAATATATATTTGAATATGGCTGATGTAAAAATTTGTTTTTGTTCAAATATGCATATTTGTTTCAAGGATTTGCTTTTCTTTTTTTAATGGAAGATTTGTATGAGTAAGAAGATAAATGTTTTTTTTTTTATTATAATAAAAATCAACAAAATTTCTACTTGGTTACACCTTTGCTATATGTATTTTACTTCCATGGAAACATAAGTTTTTGTAGGGCAAAACAAATGACTTTAGTTTTGGTATTTGTGTCATTATTTGACATGTAGAAGGAGTTTAATAAATTTTTCATTCACTTAGTCATCATTCATTAATCTATTCATTCACTCATTTAAAGAGTTTACACTCTACAGGTTGAGTTTATAGGCTTTTTTGACTTCTTTTTTGTGACAACCATTTTGCATCAACTTATCCCTTATAAGTGATGATACTTTTTCAGAATGGCTAATTTATTCAAACAGATTTGGTTTTAATTGCTGCACTTACTGCAAGTAAATTCTTGTCTTTATCTTTGTAATTTGTCACTTATTTTACTCTTACTTCGATCAGTTAATAACTGAATGCAAATTTACACCTCATCCTGAAATGATAGCTACATTTGTTAAAACACTTACAATTTTATTTTTAAGACATTGTTTGGTACTTACTTCTGGACCTTCTAAGAAAGGAGAGGAGAGAGAGAAGAGGAAAGGAGAGCAAAGTAGAGGAGAAAAGAGTAAGGGAGAAGAAAGAAGAGAGGAGAAGAGAGGAGAGACAAAGAGGGAAGAGGAGAAAAGAGAGAAGAGAAAAATAAGGGGAAATAAAGAAAAAAAGAAATCATGGCATAAAAGCTTGAGGCTTTGGAATGATCAACAAGATTTTGACCTCTTTCATTTCTTGATCAAAACCACATTTAAGTTTTTTCTCTGAAATATACCTTTGCATTCAAGTCTCTAACTATCAAAGCATATGATAACTTAGTTTGAAGGATCTTGCTTAGTACTTTATAAATTTCCACTATGTCATCATCCTTTACAAACACATTTTAGTCCACATGTTTAAAATAGCAATGATGGAATGAGTTCTATACTTAGGGTCAAGAAATCTGAGTTGAAATTTAGACTTACTATGTGATCAAGAATAAAAGCCACTGGGTGTCAATATGGTTGCAATTCAGTAATTCCATTAATATAACAGATTGTCAGTTACTGGACAGAAATAATACATTAAGGATACTGATAGCGAATATTTATAGATTATCTAAAATCATGGTTCTCAGTATTTAATTCCTCCCTTTCCTATAGAGTGGTAAGAAAAAATGACCATCATTTTATATGGCACAATGATTAGAATTTTTTTTAAAACTTCAAATGTTTAGGTTTATTTTATTTTTTAAAAAAGCTTTTTATTTTCAATGCATATGCATAGAAGTTTTCAGCATTCATTCTTGCACGACCTTATGTTATAATTTTTTCTTCCTTTTTTCCCCTCATCCTCTCCCCTAGACAACAAGTAATCCATTATATGTTAAACATGTGCAATTCTTCTAAATATATTTCTTTTTTTATTATAGCTTTTTATTGACAAAACATATGTACGGGTAATTTTTTAACATTGACTCTTGCGAAACCTTCCGTTCCAACTTTTCACCTCCTTTCCGCCACCTCTTCCACTAGATGACAGGCAGTCCCATACATGTTAAACATGTTAAAGTATAGGTTAAATACAATATATGTATTCATATTTATACAGTTATCTTGTTGCACAAGAAAAATATGATTTGGAAAGAAGGTAAAAATAACTGGGGAAGAAAAACAAAAAATGCAAGCAAACAACAGCAGAAAGAGTGTAAATGCTATGTTGTGGTCCACACTCATATCCCAATGTTTTTTCCCTGGGTGTAGCTGGTTCTGTTCATCACTGATCAATTGGAACTGATTTGGATCCTCTCATTGACAAGGATAGCCACTTCCATCAGAATTGATCCTCATATAGTATTGTTGTTGAAGTGTATATTGATATTCTGGTTCTACTAATTTCACTTTTAAATATATTTCCATAATTATCATGCTAAACAAGAAAAATCCCATCAAAAATTAGGAAGAAAACAAAATGCAAGCAAACAACAACAAAAAAGTGAAAATACTATGTTGTGATCCACACTCAGTTCTCACAGTCCTTTCTCTGAGTGCAGATGGCTCTCTCCATCCCAAGTCCATTGGCGCTGCTTTGAACTTTGTTGTTGAAAAAAGCCATGTCCATTGGCTTGATCATCATATTGATTCACTTAGGATACACCTCAGCCTGTAGAGTCCTCTCTGAAGTACTCTAAATATGTCTTAGGGGGACAATTCCTTTACCCCTTTATTTTTGATCATCATATAATCTTGCTGTTGCTATGTACAATGTTCTCTTGGTTCTACTCACTTCACTTACCATCAATTTATGTAAATCTTTCCATATCCTTCTGAAATCATCATGCTGATCATTTCTTATAGAACAATAATATCCTATTGCATTTATATATCATAACTTATTCAGTCCTTTTTCAACTGATGGACATCCGCTCAGTTTCCAGTTTTTATCACTACAACAAGGGCTGCTACAAATGTTTTTGCAAATGTGTGTTCTTTTACCTTTTTATGATCTCTTTGGGATATAAGTCTAGAAGAAACACTTCAGGATCAAAGGGTATAGACAGTTTGATAGCCCTTTGGGCATAGCTCCATATTGTTCTCCAGAATGGTTGGATCAGTTCACAATTCCACCAACAATTAATAGTATCCTGGTTTTCCCATATCCTTTCCAATATTCATTATCTTTTCCTATCATCTTACTCAATCTGAGAGGTATGCAGTGATACTTCAGAGTTGTCTTAATTTGCATTTCTCTGATCAATAGTGATTTAGAACATTTTTTCATATAACTAGAAATGATTTTAATTTCTTCATCTGAAAATTATCTATTCATATTCTTTGACCATTTATCAATTGGAGAATGGCTTGTATTCTTATAGATTTGAGTCAATTCTCTCTATATTTTAGAAATGAGGCCTTTATTATGGATGTGAAATTTTTCCCCTGTTTATTGCTTCCTTTCATGATTAGAATTCTTAATATCAGTATGCATTCTGGGAAGATGGCAGAGTAGGTCTGGAAGTTCCAGGCTCTCCATATTCCTTTCACATATTGACAGAAAATCACCATGAAATAAGCATAGAGCAGCAAAAATAAAGAGGTAAAGCAATTGTCCCCCTAAGACATATTGAGAGTACTTCAGAAATGACCCTAGGGGCTAAGGTTTGTCTTACTGTGAAGTATAAATACCTTTAGGTTGACTCCATTGAATCAGCAAACAGTAAACCCTGAGAGAAGCAGACTAAACCTCAAGAAATTTCACCTCAACTTTTACTGCATTCATGATCTCATGAAATTTCACCCTAGGAATTTTTACTTCATGGCCTCAGGACCTTTTGCCTCACAAACTTTCATCTAAAGAAAGGAGATAATCAAGTCCACATATATCATTCATAAATTCAAATTGATGTTAAACAAAATTAAAAGATTTATTTTGTTCAAGGCCAAAGTGATCTTTTCTTTATTACACAAATTGTAGCAATGTGTTTTAGCTAAGATAAAAGAATATATATCCTCTATCTTGGAAGTATGTCTTACTCTAATATGGACAGGCATTGAGAGATTGCATTTTTTCCCATGTTTACCTTGTTCCAGCCTGATATCTTATGGTGAACCACAGGGAAATTAACCACATTATTCACAGGAGTACTTAGAAATATCTATATGAATTCATTCTAAATCACTGCAGAAAATGCAATTAAAGTCTAAAAAATCTTTTCATATTTCCTCATCATTAAAAATATATCTATCTATCTATCTATCTATCTATAATTTGGTAATGATAGCAGCTATTGGGTTTTACACTAGGAAATAAAAGTAGAGCTCCTTTTATAAAATAGATACATTGCAATATTTGTTTAATAGATGACTGAATTCTTATACAGAGAATCATATCTTACATTTATCAAGGAAGGATTTAAAAGAGCTCTATTGTAATTCTCATGGATCTTTCAGATATAGAAATTATTCAAAGTAAATAATTTCTGTGATAATTCTAATATTAGTTTTTGTCTAGTTTTTACCTTGGCCAGATAATAGAACCAAGAAGAGAGGAATCACCTTGAATCCACCTTATTTTCTTTCAACTCCCTTCATGATAGGCTGTTTCCTAGTTGTTCCCATAAACTTCATGTTCTCTATGAAGTTTACTTCATGGATAGAACACCTGTCTCAGAGTAAATATATGAATTTAAGGTTCTGACTTGTAATTCAGTAACTGGAGCAAAGTATTGGCAGTGCACTTAGCAGAGAATACTTCTTTTGTCATACAGGATTGTAACAGCTCTTCTTTCAAGGTGATCAGCCACACATTTTCCTTTAGGATACGTAATCCCAAACATTCCCCTGAGAGTGGAATAATAATCTCATGGTGTATATATGGATTAGTCACTGTGTTCCCTCCATCCCCAACTCCAATTTTAGTCTCTAAATTAAGTAAAAGAATATCTGTTTATGGATAGTGTCTTAGGAAAGATAAATATAACAATATCCAACCAAGCTAGAGTCAAATTTTCCTCTCAGTTCAAGAGTCTATCTCATCTCCCATCTTTCATTGGGGTCTTCCATGGGCTGTCTTCCATGACTAGAATCAAATCTTTTTTTATCTTCACTTATCTTCACTTCACCTCCACTTTAACTTCACTTCACAAAGCTTAACTCAGGTATCACCTCCTCTATGAAGTTTTTTTTTTTTTCCTACTTACACATCCCATCCTTCCACCCCCATAGGGTTTATGCTCTCTGACATGTTAAACTTCCTTCTATTTACATATATGTGTACACATTTTATCCCCCAGGATAGCTAAACTTTGGGAAGGCATGGATTGTTGAATTTTTGTCTTTGAATTCTTAGTATCTTTCATAGTGCCTAGCACATGGATATTTAATAAATGTTTACAGAATTTAGAAACAGGAGCTCTGATCTCCTCTAAGCTTGAAGAATTCACTTATGTGGTATACTGTAGAGGGTGTTCTTTTAGGTAGGGATGATTTGGAGTAACTGACTTCTGACTCCCCTGTGAATCGTGGAGTCAATACCGAGGAAAGGATAGAGTAAAATATTTGGTTATGAATTTTAGCCCAAATTGAAAACAAAGGACTCTTAGGTTGTTTGTTACCCTTGTTTTAGAAAATTTCTCTCGTGTTTGAATGTCAAGAATATAATGACAAGATTATAATCTCCTTGGAGTCAGGAACTGACTTTGTATCCAGTAACTAGCAATAGCTCCTTGCGTAGACTTTCAATGAACAGTTAATTGAATGAAATTTGTTTCATTGGAAATAAATAAGTAGAGTAATATCATTTCCCCAATAGATTCCCTTTTTTTTTAGCCTGCTAACATGTGAATATTTTGTGGTATTTTTGCCTGTCTTCATTTGTAAATAACATAACATGATTCAGACTTTTGGTCATGAAAACAAATACTTAAATGAAAATTTGGATGTTCAGGTTACCATTGAACACATACTCTTCTGATTACTCGCCATGATACTAAGGGAGATGTATATTCAGAAAAAGTCCTCTATGACTTTTCTCATTAGGTTATATAGTATTTTACTAAATGCTAGCACATTGTTCTGCTTACAAATTTCCTATATAGAATTAGAAAAATATGTCTCTAAATATATACTGTTCCAGATAAACAGGAGTGATCAATTACTGGTTTCTGAATAAGAAATGTTTTAAATGAATGATTGGTTTAGGAATCTTTACTGAATTATCTCTAAAAAGATACTCTTTCCACATATTTGCATTTCTTTTGGCATATATTTAGATGGTATATCATGTCAGATTGGCAAAGTAATATTTTCTTCACTGTTATAAGTAGTTCATTTTTTCAGAAATAAAATGAAAACTTGGGAAGGAACAATTCTAAAAGGTTTGAGGCATCCAGAAAAGGCTCTATTAATTATTCCTTAGAATTTCAAGATTTCTATACTGCTGTTTGAACATTCCAAGATGAACCCATTTTTACTAAATATTTTAAAATCTGAAATTCAGCATCTGTGGTCTGATAGATCGATAAAAAGTACTAAATGAAAATATCAAATTGTTGAAGAATGTAAAGATTTAGGGCTAACTATCTCTATTAATTTATGGCTTTTAAAAGTCATATTTGGGGGAAACCTGCCTTTCTATTCATCAATTCCATTTTTTCATTTGTAAGAGAATAAGAATGGGTATCAGAAAGTACTGGACATGGTGCTAGATTCTTTGTATTATATTGTCATTATTAATGTATTACTATTAGGTGATTTATATGTCTTAGGAAAACTATCTAGCCTTGTCTAATATTCATTGATGAAATGGATTAAAAATAAAAGCCTGACTCCTTTCTTTAAGTGCTTTCCAGAAGTTTTTTTTAATAAAAATCTTCTTCAGAATTGCTGTTGTTACATCCATCACAAGACTATATGGTGTAGAATAGGAGTTAAGAGCATTAATCTTGGAGATTAGATTGCTCTGCTTAATGAAAAAAGTCATATTTTTAAAGCTCTGGCTGAAAACTGGAGCCCCAAATTTGCTGATTCTGATGATCTTTGTGTTGTCCTACTGGTCCATAGTCTATCATACCCATAACAAAAATTGTTCAGTTTCTTTTGGGAAAAAATGAATTTGAGAAATTTTACTTCATAATGTAGATGTTAATGAGGAGCAACTATCAAAGTGCTAGGATATTACAAGTAATGGGGCACCTAGTTGGTGCAGTGGATAGAGCTGACCTAGAATCAGGAAAACCTGAATTTAAATCTAACTTCAGACATTTACTAGATATATGACTCTGGGAAAATCTTTTTTTTCCCCAATAGTATTTTATTTTTCCAAATACATGCAAAGATAGTTTTCAACATTTACTTTTGTAAAACCTTCTGTTCTCCCTTCCTCCTCTCTGTCTCCTCCCCAAGTTAGCAAGTAATCTGAGGTGGATTAAACATGTATAATTCTTCTAAACATATTTCCATACTTGATATGCTGCACAAGAAAAATCTAATCAAACAGGAAAAACTATGAGAAAGAAAAAAAAGTAGCAAACAACAATAACAAAAGATGGAAACATTATGTTTTGTCCACATTCAGTGTCCATAGTTCTCTCTCTGAATGTACATGGCACTTTCCAATTCATGTCTTCAATCCCCTCTTTATTGAATAGAGCCAAGGTCATCACAGGTGATAATCATTGTTACTATGTACAATGTTCTCTTAGTCCTATTTCATTTCCTCAACCTTAGCTCATATAAGTCTTTCTTAGCTTTTCTCACATCAGCCTGCTCATCATCTCTTATAGGATAATAATAATCCATTACATTTACCTATCATAATTTATACAGATATTTTCTAATTGATGGGTATCCACTCAATTTTGAGTTCTTTGATATTACAAAAAGGGTTGCTACAAACATTTTTGCACATATGTGTCCTTTTCCCTTTTTTATGATCTCTTTGGAATACAGACCCGGTAAAGACACTGCTGGATTAAAGGATAGGCATGATTTTATAGCCCTTTGGGCATAGTTCCAAATTACTCTTCAGAATGTTGGATCATTTCACAACTACACCAACAAAGCATTGGTGTCCTAGTTTTGTTACATGTCCTCTTTTATCATTATCTTTTCCTGTCATCTGAGCTAATCTAAGATGTATGAAGTGGTACCTCTGAGTTGTATTAATTTGCTTTTCTCTAATCAATAATGATTTAGAGCATTTTTATATGATTAGCAATGGCTTTAATTTCTTCATCTAAAAATTATTTATATGCTTTGACCATTTATCAATTTGGAATAGCTTGTATTCTTATAAATTTCAGTTAATTCTCTATATATTTCAGAAAATAAGTCTTTATCAGAAATAATGACTGCAATTTTTTTTTTCTGTGCAAACATTTCAACAGAGCTTCTGTATGCTCATTTATTTCAAGGGTAAAATGGATATCATAAAAGTATTTAACTTGCATCATTGTTGTGAGGATCAAATAAGATAATATTTTTAAAATATTTAGCTCAGTGCCTGAACCAGAGTAGGCATTATATAAATGCTTATTTCCTCCTATCTCTATTCTGGTAGAAAATCTGGTAGGGGAGTCTCAGTTGAATGCCCTTATTTCATAAGCATTCTAATGAAGTCAAAGTAAAGATTCTCATGTCTGAATAGGCATAATAAACACCAAAGTTTATCTCAGATATTTAAACACATATTTTTGTGATGTATGTGTATATACTCATCTATCATTAAGTATGCTTCCAAATCTATCTCTACATAGTAGTATATCTGTTATTTAACTATAGTCTTATATTTTTACTAATGGATAATCTATTTCCCTAGATTACTACATCCTACCTGATCCTTTTTTATTTTGTATTTGTGCTTTGGCAGTCTTCCTTCTTCCCAAAATTCTTGTTGAATTTTGTTTTTGTAGGTTTTTCCAGCTTCTCCAATTTACCATCGCCACTTTGAATTGGGATCCTATTTTTCTCAATTTTAGTCTATAATTCTTCCCTCAGCTTGATGCTATATTCAGACTTAATAAGAAGATCCACCATTTTATGGGGAGGACATAGATCAAAATGTTTAAAATGCATTGTGATCACAATTAAATATTAGGCTGTGCAACTTATTATTGATTTGACTGCCTTACAATGCTCCTCCACATGATTGTGAAAGCTTCTCACTTAATGAGGCCAAAGTGTCATAGTCATTGACTTTATTGATTTACTGATAAATAAGTCCTCTAGGGGAAGAATTCAAAGTCATGGTAAATTATGTGAAATTCACTTACCCTAATTTGCCAGTCTTGCCTCCCCCCCCTTGCATAGAAAGTAATTATCTCAGATCATGAATAAAAAGGATGTAGAAAAGGAAAATATAACAAACATATCATTGTTATAAGCAGAATTATTCATTTGTTATTGTGTTTCAATTATATCTGTTCAAAAGAATGGTGTTTGGATTAGAAAGAATAAAGATGGTCAATAAAAATTGAAACCTAAGATATGAGAAGATTGGTTAATTCAAATCAATAAGCAAAGATGAAACACTTGCCAAAGTACTGAAGGGATGGACACACAGAATTGCCAAGCCACTATCAGTGATCTTTTAATGATCTCAAGGAATGAAAGAGAGTTTACAGGCTTAAAAAAGAGCAAATTAGTTTCTAAAAAGTAAAAAGAAAGGAGTTCCCAAATAATAGACAGGAGAGTTTAACTTTTTTATAATTAAAAATTAGGGGAAAAGCACAAGAGGAAAAAAAAAAACAGAAGAAAAAGAAAAAAAAATGAACAGCGTGTGTTGATTTACAATAAGTCTCCAATAATAATAAGTCTCTCTTTGGATATGGACGGTGTTTTCCTTCCATTGTTTACTGGGATTACCTTGGATAACTGAACTGCTGAGAACCTTGTCTGTCCTGGTTGATCATCACACAATCTTGCTGTTGTTCTCTACAATGTCCTCCTGGTTCTGCTTGTTTCATTTAGCATCAGTTCATACAAATCTCTCTAGCCCTTTCTAAAATCAGCCCATTCATCATTTTTATACATTTTCATTATTCCATTCCATTATTTTCATATATCATAAGTAATTCAGCCATTCCCCGATTGATGGGCATCTATTCATTTTCCAGTTCTTTGTCCACAAAAGGAGGTATTACAAACATTTTTGCAAATATGTGGGTCCTTTTCCCTTTTTCATGATTTCTTTGGGATACATATCCAGCAGTAACACAATTGGATCAAAATGTATGCATAATGTTATAGTCATTTGGGCATAGTTCCCAATAGCTCTCCAGAATGTTTGATGATTTCACAATTCCACTAACAATGCATTAGTGCCCCAGTTTTTTCACATCCTTTCCACCATTTATCATTATCTTTTCCTGTCATTTTTACCAATCTAAAAGATATGAGGTGGTACCTCAGAGTTGTCTTAATGTGCTTTTCTCTAATCAATAGTGATTCTTTCATATGACTATAGATGGCTTTAATTTTGTCATCTAAAAATTGTCCATTCATATGCTTTAACCATTTATTGATTGGGGAATCACTTATATTCTTATAAATTTGACTCTATATATTTTAGAAATGAGTCCTTTATCAAAAATACTGGCTGTAAAAATTTTCCCCCAGCTTTTCTTTCCTTTTAATCTTGGCAGCATTGGTTTTGTTTGTGCAAAATATTTTTAATTTAATGTAATCAAATTTGTCCATTTTATACTCCATATTGTTCTCTAGTTCTTTGGACATAAATTCCTCTCTTCTCCAAAGATTTGATAGGTAAACTATCCCGTATTCTCCTAATTTGCTTATGGTATAACCTTTTGCTCCTAAATCATGAACCCATTTTGATATGGGGTGTGAGATGTAGATTTTTTCTGAGTTTCTTACAGATTATTTTGCATACTTCCCTTATTGAACACTACATTACTATAGTCATTGATTATTGTATATGTGTGTCTAACCTGATCCACCACTATATTTCTTAGACAGTATCTTTTTTTTCTTTTTCTTTCTTTTCTTTCTTTTCTTTTTTTTTTTTTTTTTCTTTTTTTTTTTTTTTTTTTGCTGAGGCAATTGGGATTAGTGACTTGCCCAGGGTCACACAAGTAGGAAGTTAGTTAGTAGGAAGTAGTTAAGTGTTTGAGGCCAAATTTGAACTCAGGGCCTCCTGACTTCAAGGCTGGTGCTCTATCCACTGTGCCGACCAGTTGCCCCCTGACATATCATGTTATTGTTGACTGCTGCTTTATAAAGAGTTTTATGACTCTGGTATTGGTAGGCCACTTTTTAAAAAATTTTTTTTTTATTATTTCCCTTGATATTCTTGACTTTTTGTGCTTCCAGATGAATTTTGTTATTATTATTTTTTTTAGTTCTATAAAATCATTTTTGGCAGTTTGGTTGGTTTGGCACTGAATAATAGAATAATCTAGGTACAATTGTCATGTTTATTATATTAGCTCAGCCTACCTATGAGCAATTGATATTTTTCTAATTTTTTAGATATGATTTCATATGTGTGAAAAGTGTTTTGTAATTATGTTCTCATACTTCCTGGGCTTGTCATGGCAGGTGTTTTTCTTCCCGGATTATTTATACCTTCTGAATCCAATTCTCCCTACGCAACAAGAGAACTGTTCGGTTCTGCAAACATATATTGTATCTAGGATATACTGCAACATATCCAACATATAAAGGACTGCTTGCCATCTAGGGGAGGGGGTGGAGGGAGGGAGGGGAAAAAAAAATCGGAACAGAAATGAGTGTCAATATAATGTAATTATTAAATAAAAAATTAAAAAATATATATATATATAATACTGAATAAGAAATGTTTTAAATGAATGATTGGTTTAGGAATCTTTACTGAATTATCTCTAAAAAGATACTCTTTCCACATATTTGCATTTCTTTTGGCATATATTTAGACGGTATATCATGTCAGATTGGCAAAGTAATATTTTCTTCACTGTTATAAGTAGTTCATTTTTTCAGAAATAAAATGAAAACTTGGGAAGGAACAATTCTAAAAGGTTTGAGGCATCCAGAAAAGGCTCTATTAATTATTCCTTAAATTTCAAGATTTCTATACTGCTGTTTGAACATTCCAAGATGAACCCATTTTTACTAAATATTTTAAAATCTGAAATTCAGCATCTGTGGTCTGATAGATCGATAAAAAGTACTAAATGAAAATATCAAATTGTTGAAGAATGTGAAGATTTAGGGCTAACTATCTCTATTAATTTATGGCTTTTAAAAGTCATATTTGGGGGAAACCTGCCTTTCTATTCATCAATTTCATTTTTTCATTTGTAAGAGAATAAGAATGGGTATCAGAAAGTACTGGACATGGTGCTAGATTCTTTGTATTATATTGTCATTATTAATGTATTACTATTAGGTGATTTATATGTCTTAGGAAAACTATCTAGCCTTGTCTAATATTCATTGATGAAATGGATTAAAAATAAAAGCCTGACTCCTTTCTTTAAGTGCTTTCCAGAAGTTTTTTTTAATAAAAATCGTCTTCAGAATTGCTGTTGTTACATCCATCACAAGACTATATGGTGTAGAATAGGAGTTAGGAGCATTAATCTTGGAGATTAGATTGCTCTGCTTAATGAAAAAAGTCATATTTTTAAAGCTCTGGCTGAAAACTGGAGCCCCAAATTTGCTGATTCTGATGATCTTTGTGTTGTCCTACTGGTCCATAGTCTATCATACCCATAACAAAAATTGTTCAGTTTCTTTTGGGAAAAAATGAATTTGAGAAATTTTACTTCATAATGTAGATGTTAATGAGGAGCAACTATCAAAGTGCTAGGATATTACAAGTAATGGGGCACCTAGTTGGTGCAGTGGATAGAGCTGACCTAGAATCAGGAAAACCTGAATTTAAATCTAACTTCAGACATTTACTAGATATATGACTCTGGGAAAATCTTTTTTTTCCCCAATAGTATTTTATTTTTCCAAATACATGCAAAGATAGTTTTCAACATTTACTTTTGTAAAACCTTCTGTTCTCCCTTCCTCCTCTCTGTCTCCTCCCCAAGTTAGCAAGTAATCTGAGGTGGATTAAACATGTATAATTCTTCTAAACATATTTCCATACTTGATATGCTGCACAAGAAAAATCTAATCAAACAGGAAAAACTATGAGAAAGAAAAAAAAGTAGCAAACAACAATAACAAAAGATGGAAACATTATGTTTTGTCCACATTCAGTGTCCATAGTTCTCTCTCTGAATGTACATGGCACTTTCCAATTCATGTCTTCAATCCCCTCTTTATTGAATAGAGCCAAGGTCATCACAGGTGATAATCATTGTTACTATGTACAATGTTCTCTTAGTCCTATTTCATTTCCTCAACCTTAGCTCATATAAGTCTTTCTTAGCTTTTCTCACATCAGCCTGCTCATCATCTCTTATAGGATAATAATAATCCATTACATTTACCTATCATAATTTATACAGATATTTTCTAATTGATGGGTATCCACTCAATTTTGAGTTCTTTGATATTACAAAAAGGGTTGCTACAAACATTTTTGCACATATGTGTCCTTTTCCCTTTTTTATGATCTCTTTGGAATACAGACCCGGTAAAGACACTGCTGGATTAAAGGATAGGCATGATTTTATAGCCCTTTGGGCATAGTTCCAAATTACTCTTCAGAATGTTGGATCATTTCACAACTACACCAACAAAGCATTGGTGTCCTAGTTTTGTTACATGTCCTCTTTTATCATTATCTTTTCCTGTCATCTGAGCTAATCTAAGATGTATGAAGTGGTACCTCTGAGTTGTATTAATTTGCTTTTCTCTAATCAATAATGATTTAGAGCATTTTTATATGATTAGCAATGGCTTTAATTTCTTCATCTAAAAATTATTTATATGCTTTGACCATTTATCAATTTGGAATAGCTTGTATTCTTATAAATTTCAGTTAATTCTCTATATATTTCAGAAAATAAGTCTTTATCAGAAATAATGACTGCAATTTTTTTTTTTCTGTGCAAACATTTCAACAGAGCTTCTGTATGCTCATTTATTTCAAGGGTAAAATGGATATCATAAAAGTATTTAACTTGCATCATTGTTGTGAGGATCAAATAAGATAATATTTTTAAAATATTTAGCTCAGTGCCTGAACCAGAGTAGGCATTATATAAATGCTTATTTCCTCCTATCTCTATTCTGGTAGAAAATCTGGTAGGGGAGTCTCAGTTGAATGCCCTTATTTCATAAGCATTCTAATGAAGTCAAAGTAAAGATTCTCATGTCTGAATAGGCATAATAAACACCAAAGTTTATCTCAGATATTTAAACACATATTTTTGTGATGTATGTGTATATACTCATCTATCATTAAGTATGCTTCCAAATCTATCTCTACATAGTAGTATATCTGTTATTTAACTATAGTCTTATATTTTTACTAATGGATAATCTATTTCCCTAGATTACTACATCCTACCTGATCCTTTTTTATTTTGTATTTGTGCTTTGGCAGTCTTCCTTCTTCCCAAAATTCTTGTTGAATTTTGTTTTTGTAGGTTTTTCCAGCTTCTCCAATTTACCATCGCCACTTTGAATTGGGATCCTATTTTTCTCAATTTTAGTCTATAATTCTTCCCTCAGCTTGATGCTATATTCAGACTTAATAAGAAGATCCACCATTTTATGGGGAGGACATAGATCAAAATGTTTAAAATGCATTGTGATCACAATTAAATATTAGGCTGTGCAACTTATTATTGATTTGACTGCCTTACAATGCTCCTCCACATGATTGTGAAAGCTTCTCACTTAATGAGGCCAAAGTGTCATAGTCATTGACTTTATTGATTTACTGATAAATAAGTCCTCTAGGGGAAGAATTCAAAGTCATGGTAAATTATGTGAAATTCACTTACCCTAATTTGCCAGTCTTGCCTCCCCCCCCTTGCATAGAAAGTAATTATCTCAGATCATGAATAAAAAGGATGTAGAAAAGGAAAATATAACAAACATATCATTGTTATAAGCAGAATTATTCATTTGTTATTGTGTTTCAATTATATCTGTTCAAAAGAATGGTGTTTGGATTAGAAAGAATAAAGATGGTCAATAAAAATTGAAACCTAAGATATGAGAAGATTGGTTAATTCAAATCAATAAGCAAAGATGAAACACTTGCCAAAATACTGAAGGGATGGACACACAGAATTGCCAAGCCACTATCAGTGATCTTTTAATGATCTCAAGGAATGAAAGAGAGTTTACAGGCTTAAAAAAGAGCAAATTAGTTTCTAAAAAGTAAAAAGAAAGGAGTTCCCAAATAATAGACAGGAGAGTTTAACTTTTTAAAATTAAAAATTAGGGGAAAAGCACAAGAGGAAAAAAAAAAAACAGAAGAAAAAGAAAAAAAAAATGAACAGCGTGTGTTGATTTACAATAAGTCTCCAAAGTTCTCTCTTTGGATATGGACGGTGTTTTCCTTCCATTGTTTACTGGGATTACCTTGGATAACTGAACTGCTGAGAACCTTGTCTGTCCTGGTTGATCATCACACAATCTTGCTGTTGTTCTCTACAATGTCCTCCTGGTTCTGCTTGTTTCATTTAGCATCAGTTCATACAAATCTCTCTAGCCCTTTCTAAAATCAGCCCATTCATCATTTTTATACATTTTCATTATTCCATTCCATTATTTTCATATATCATAAGTAATTCAGCCATTCCCCGATTGATGGGCATCTATTCATTTTCCAGTTCTTTGTCCACAAAAGGAGGTATTACAAACATTTTTGCAAATATGTGGGTCCTTTTCCCTTTTTCATGATTTCTTTGGGATACATATCCAGCAGTAACACAATTGGATCAAAATGTATGCATAATGTTATAGTCATTTGGGCATAGTTCCCAATAGCTCTCCAGAATGTTTGATGATTTCACAATTCCACTAACAATGCATTAGTGCCCCAGTTTTTTCACATCCTTTCCACCATTTATCATTATCTTTTCCTGTCATTTTTACCAATCTAAAAGATATGAGGTGGTACCTCAGAGTTGTCTTAATGTGCTTTTCTCTAATCAATAGTGATTCTTTCATATGACTATAGATGGCTTTAATTTTGTCATCTAAAAATTGTCCATTCATATGCTTTAACCATTTATTGATTGGGGAATCACTTATATTCTTATAAATTTGACTCTATATATTTTAGAAATGAGTCCTTTATCAAAAATACTGGCTGTAAAAATTTTCCCCCAGCTTTTCTTTCCTTTTAATCTTGGCAGCATTGGTTTTGTTTGTGCAAAATATTTTTAATTTAATGTAATCAAATTTGTCCATTTTATACTCCATATTGTTCTCTAGTTCTTTGGACATAAATTCCTCTCTTCTCCAAAGATTTGATAGGTAAACTATCCCGTATTCTCCTAATTTGCTTATGGTATAACCTTTTGCTCCTAAATCATGAACCCATTTTGATATGGGGTGTGAGATGTAGATTTTTTCTGAGTTTCTTACAGATTATTTTGCATACTTCCCTTATTGAACACTACATTACTATAGTCATTGATTATTGTATATGTGTGTCTAACCTGATCCACCACTATATTTCTTAGACAGTATCTTTTTTTTCTTTTTCTTTCTTTTCTTTTCTTTTCTTTTTTTTTTTTTCTTTTTTTTTTTTTTTTTTTTTTGCTGAGGCAATTGGGATTAGTGACTTGCCCAGGGTCACACAAGTAGGAAGTTAGTTAGTAGGAAGTAGTTAAGTGTGTGAGGCCAAATTTGAACTCAGGGCCTCCTGACTTCAAGGCTGGTGCTCTATCCACTGTGCCAACCAGCTGCCCCCTGACATATCATGTTATTGTTGACTGCTGCTTTATAAAGAGTTTTATGACTCTGGTATTGGTAGGCCACTTTTTAAAATTTTTTTTTATTATTTCCCTTGATATTCTTGACTTTTTGTGCTTCCAGATGAATTTTGTTATTATTATTTTTTTAGTTCTATAAAATCATTTTTGGCAGTTTGGTTGGTTTGGCACTGAATAATAGAATAATCTAGGTACAATTGTCATGTTTATTATATTAGCTCAGCCTACCTATGAGCAATTGATATTTTTCTAATTTTTTAGATATGATTTCATATGTGTGAAAAGTGTTTTGTAATTATGTTCTCATACTTCCTGGGCTTGTCATGGCAGGTGTTTTTCTTCCCAAATATTTTATTTTGTCTACTATTATTTTAAATGGAATTTTTTTTCTATCTCTTGCTGTTGAGTTTTGTTAGTAACATATAGAAAAGCTTATGATTTGTATGGATTTGTTTTATATCCTGCAACTTTTCTAAAGCTTTAAATTATTTCAAGTAGGTTTTTGGATGATTGTGTAAATATAACATCATATCATCTGCAAAGAGTGATAGTTGTGTTTCCTTATCTATTTAAATTCTTTTAATTTATTTTTCTTCCTATTGCTAAAGGCAATGTTTCTAGTACAATATTGAATAATTCTGGTGATAATGGGCATCCTTATTTCACTCCTCATCTTATTGGGGTGCATCCAGCTTCTTTCCATTACAAATAATGTTTGCTGCTGGTTTTAGATAGATGCTGTTTATTATTTTAAAGAAAACTTATCCCTATGCTCTCTAGTGTTTTTAATAGTACTGGGTGCCATATTTTGTCAAAAGCTTTTTCTGCATCTATTGAGATTATCATATGATTTATGTTGGTTTTGTTATTGATATGGTCAATTATGGCAATAGTTTTCCTCATATTGAACCAATCCTGCTTCTAGCTACAAATCCCTCTTAGTCATAGAATGTTATCCTACTGATAAATTGCTGTAATCTCTTTGCTAATATTGTATTTAAAATTTTTGATTCAATATTCATTAGGGAGATTTGTCTGTATTAGTCTTTTCTGTTTTGGCTCTTCTGGTTTAGATATCAGTACCATATTTGTGTCATTGAAGGAATTTGGCAGAACTTCTTTACCTATTTTTTCCAAATAGAGAACATAGCTTTGGAATTGTTTTTCTTTTAAATGTTTGGTAGTAAATTCATTTGGCCCTGGAAATTTTTTCTTAGGGGGTTCACTGATGGCTTGTTTAACTTCTTTTTCCAAAATGGGACTACTTAAGTAATTTATTTCCTTTTGTGTAAATCTGTTAATTTATATGTTTACAAATATTTGTTCATTTCAAATAGATTTTCAGATTTCAATGGCATATAGTTGGGCAAAATAGCTCCTAATTATTACTTTAATTTCTATGTCATTAGTAGGTAAGTTCACCCTTTTCATTTTTGATGTTGATAATTTGTTTTTTTTTTCTTTCATTTTTCTAATCAAATTCACCAAAGGTTTATCTATTTTGTAGGTTTTCTCATAAAATCAACTCTCAGTTTTATTAATGCAAATTTTCTTATTTTCTATTTTATTAATCTCTCCTTTGAGTTTCAGAATTTCTAATTTGGTATTTAATTGGGAGTTTTTAAATTGTTCTTTTTCTCCTTTTTTTAGTTGCCTTGCCAACTTCATTAATCTCTTTATTTTATTCATGTCATTATTCAAAATTATGAAATTTCCTCTAAAAACAGGTTTGGCTGCATTCCATAGGTTTTGATATATAGTCTCATTATTGTCATTCTCTTGGATGAAATAATTGATTATTTCTATGATTATTGTTTGAATTACTCATTCTTTAGAAATAGAATATTTAATTTCCTATTGTCTTTAAATCTTTCTTTCCCTGGCTCTTTATTGAATGTCACTTTTATTGCATTATGGTTTATAAAGGAAGCATTTACTATTTATACTTTTCTGCATTTGATTGTGAGATCAATATATGCCCTAATACGTGGCCAATTTTTGTGTAGGTTCCATGTACTGCTGAGAAAAAGGTATGTTCCTTTCTAATTCAATTTTCTCCAGAGGACTGTCAGATTTAAATTTTCAAAGATTCTGTTAACCTCCTTATTTTCTTTTTTGTTTATTTTGTGGTTAAGATCTATCTAATTCTGAGAGAGAGGGATGAAGGTCCCCCACTAGTATAGTTTTGCTGTCAATTACTTCCTGTAACTGGCTTAATTTCTCTAAGAATTTGGATGCTATATTATGTGTTGCATGTACATTTAGTATCAATGCCACTTCATTGCCTATGAGACCCTTTAACAAGATGTAATTTCCTTCCTTATGTCTTTCAATTAGATCTATTTTTATTTTTATCTGTTAAGTTCAGAATTCCTATTCCTACTTTTTTTGCTTCAGTTGAAGCATAATGAATTCTGTTCCAGTCTTTCACTTTTACTCTGTATGTATCCCTCTGTTTCAAATGTGTTTCTTATAAATAAAATATTGTAGGAGTCTGGTTTTTAATCTATTCAGCTCTGCACTTCTATGTTATGGTAGAGTTCTTCCCATTCACATTCACAATTATGATTACTGCATCCCATTTTCCCTGCCTCCTGTTTTCTCCCAGGTATATACTTTTTTCCTCTCTTTCCAACCTGTTTTTCCTTAGTAGTGTTTTGTTTCTAACCCATACCTCCCTCAACCTGCCCTAACTTCTAGCACTCCTTTTCTCTTCTCTTACCTTGTTCTCCTCGTATTTCTACTCTCTCTTCTATTCAGTCTCTCCCTTTTAATATTCCCTTTGTACTGCTGTTTCCTTATAGGAGAAGATAAATTTCAATACCCAGCCAAGTGAGAACATTATTCCCTCTTTCAATTCAAACTAATGAGATTAAGCTTCATACAATGCTCATCCCCCTTTCTTTCTCCCCTCTGCTGTAATAGGTCTTTTGTGCCTCTTCATGTGATCTAATTTATCCCATTTTACCACCTTTTGCTCTTTTCCCAGTATAATCCTTTTTTCTACTCTTTGGAGTATTTTTCTTTGATGTCATATTAGAGTCAATTCATACACACATCCTTTATCTCTGTATGCCTCCTCTATCTGTCCCAATAAGAAATGTTGTTCTCAAGAGTTACAAGTATCATTTTCCCATTTAGGTATGTAAACAGTTTAACCTTTAAATAATATATGTTTTCCTTTCCTGTTTACCTTTCTATGCTTCTTTTCAGTCCTAGATAAAATTTTCTGTTTAGTTTTAGTCTTTTCAATAGAAATTATTGAAAATTCCTTAGTTCATTGAAGATCCATCTCCTTCCCTGAAAAATGATACTCAGTTTTTTTTTTTAATTTTTAGTTGTAATCCCAACTCCTTTGCCATCCAGAATATGGTATTCCAGATCCTTTGATCCTTTATTGTAGAAGTCAGGGATAAACCTGACTTTGACTTTATGATATTTGCTTGCTGCATTTGTTTTTTCCTTAAGATTATAATTCTGGAGTTTTGCAATAATGTTTCTTGGGGTTTTTCTTGTGGACTTTCTTTCTGAAGGGTATAGATTTATTCGTTATTTTTCTTTTTTAATTAACTAATTTTATTTAAAAAAACAGAATAAGAAAACAGAAAAACAGAAAAGGAATACAAAACTACATAAAATAAAATAAAAAGAACATTAGCTTGTGCCCAGCAGAACCTATAGGGAAGATTCAAAATCTATAACAACAAATTACTAGTTCAAGAAAGTGCACACACACACACACACACACACACACACACACACACATGTATATAGAAGAAAATTGTGTCTATTTTTTCTTTACTGGTAAATTGTTCTTTTGTTTTCTGCTGTGTACCTTTTTTACTTTTTTCCTTTTTTCTTCCCTTTTCATCCCTGTACCATCCCCAAGCAGGCTATAGTTAAGACAGGTTACATATATGTATATATATGTATACATAGATATATACACAAACACATTTATCTTTCCTGTCTCTGCTGACTCTGCTTTAATTCTGTTCCTTAACTTGCCTTGTTATTACTTAACCTTCCCCCGCCCATGGATCCTTTCCTCGTCTGCTCCCCTCATCCTTTGCTTCCCACTCCACTCCACCCACTCCTCCCTCTTATTTGTTTATAGATTTTAGAAGATGCTATTCCCTTCATGGTATATATGTAATGTTGTCAATGTGAGTAGATTTTCAAAACAACAAGCCCTCCTCCTTCCTTTAATGCCTCTGTGTCTGTTCTTCTTCTACATCTCATTTATATTACATAGTTACTATTTTCACCTTAATTCTACCCTAATCTTTTCTTTGAGCTATCCTATTATTGATATGAATCTTAAACATATGATATACATTTCCTATGTAAAAAAACCCAAAAACATAAACAATTTGTCCATGAACTGATCTTTGGTATTGTCTTTTATATTTTCTTTTATTGATCTGTTCTTCAGAGCTGCCATTTTTCTTATGTTTCTCATTCTGTTCTATTTTTTTTTAATCTTTAGAATTTGTTTTGTTATTTCTTGGTCTCTCATAGCTTCATTGGTTTCCTCTTACCCAATTCTAATTTTCAAAGAGTTATTTTTATCTTTGAGACTCTGTATTATAATTTTTATTATAACTTTTTATTTACAAGATATATGCATGGGCAATTTTTCCCCTCCTTCCCTCCACCCCCTCCCCAGATGGCAGGTAGACCAATTAGTATTATAATTTATTAGAATTATAAAATTTAGCACTTTAGAATTTTTTCTTTGTGAGTATAATTCTTTTGTTTCTGCTTCCTGAACTCTGTATCTCTTCAGAAAAATCTTCCCATGTTTCTTTAAAATACACATTTTTGTCATTTCTCCTAGTATAGTAATGCTCCATTATGTTTGTATTTCCCAGTTTGTTCAGTTATTTCCTGATACATATTATTAAAAAGATAGTTTATGAGAGTGAGGTGATTATCAGTAAGGCATTAAGACTTCTTTGAAAGTCAGTCATACCAAACTAACTTCATTTTCTTTCTTTTCTTGGCATAGTTATTGCACAGAACAGTGCCAATGCAGATGTAATCTGTCTAAGTTTTAGAAAGTACTTAACAAAGTTTCTCATGCTATCATTGTAGACAAGAAGGACTTAAATCACAGTGTTGTAGGATTGAAATGAGATTACATATATATATATATATATATATATATATATGTAAATCAATAAAAAATCTTGAAGTACTATATTTGTTAACTATTATTCTTCTTGCTTTTACTATTAATCATTATTGATCTTATTATTATCATCATAGCCGAGTGGATTTGGAACTTATAAATACAAAGTCATTCAGAGAATAATCATTAATGTTTCTAATTCTCCATATAGAAAGGACCCTAGAAAATTACTTCAGAGCCCTATACTTGGCCAGATGCCATAAAACATTTTTATCAATGACTTGGCAATAGGCATAAGTCAGGACATCATAAACTTTTGCCACTCGTGACACCTTTTTGCCTGAGAAATTTTTATGTGACTTTGTCTCAAATCTGAACTAAGAAGTTTCTGGAAATATTTGTGCATGTCCAGTACAAAATATACATGTTTTGTGAACTGAATGAAGACTGCAGTGGAATCAGATGATACAACATGGGTAAGCCCTGCCAGAACACTTCAGTTTCATTATGTATTTGAATTTTGAATTATTTTTTGTCATGGCATTCAGAAATTTTATTGTTGCCAGATTTGAGACAGAGATTCCCTCTCCTCCCTGCTACCCCCCAAAATCTTGTTGCCTAGTATTTTAGGCCAAAGTTAATAAGATGAAAATTGATCATGATAAAAGTAAAGTGCTACAGGCCTTCATAAGTAGAGTATGGGTTTGGTGTAGGTAAATTGCAATTTGTGTGAAAAATATCTGAAGTATCTAATGAATTGAAAGTTCAGTACAATTTGCCAGTATAGTATCCAAAACAAAGTTAATAGCATATCAGTTTATGTTAAGAGAAAAAGGAAAATATTTTTAGAGGAGATAATAATTCTGCTGTCCTCTGATAATGTTAAATAATATATTCAGTTCTGATTGTCACATTTTAGGAAGGACATTGTCAAACGTAGAATATTCAAAGGACAGTGACCAAAATGATAACCTTGACATCATGCCATATGAAGATACCTAAAAGAAGTGGGAATATTATCCTGGAGAAGAGAAGATTTGGGGGTGAGGATGACAAAGAGAAGACAGGATGAAAATCCTTAAAATGCTTGAAAAGAACTGTATAGGAAAGGAATTTTACTTTTTCTGCCAAGCAATAAGTATGATTTGCCAAAAGGCAGAGTTTGGGTACAAAGAAAGGAAAACTCTTTTAAGAACTAGAGCTGCCCCAAAGTGGCACAGTTATTTTTGTGGCTAGTGGTTTCTTTTCATTAGAAGTCTTTAAATAAAAGAAGAGTATCTATTTGTTGGGGAATCAATCTCACAAAAGCTCAAATTGAAAGAGACTTCAAAGGCCATTTAGTCCAATTTATGCCTGAACAAAACCCTCTCTATAACATACTTGATAAATTGTTGTAAAGAAAATTCCTGACCTCCAAGGTGCCTTCAAATTCTAACATTCTATACTTTGATAGGAACCTTAGGCTTTCTTGAGCCTACATCTAATCCAATTTTTAGATTTCTAGTATTGTAGACTGTTGAAAATCTGGGGAAGACACAGAATTACCAGTATGAAAGTCATTAAAAATATAGAAATATTTTAAATGTAATATAATCAGATTCCCAGGCCTTTTTTTTTTTTCTGTCAACAGGCTCAAACTCATTTTCAACAATTTAAATCACCATCGCTTTGTTTTGAACTTTTATTTTTATCATATTTATTTGATGTGTTCTTAGGCTAAGAAGTATTAAAGGGTTCAGAGTAGGCAAAGTGGTTATAGTACCAACTCTGAAGTCAGGAAGACCTGAGTTCAAATCTGGTCTCAGACACTTAACACTTCCTGGCTGTGTGACTCTGGGTAAGTCACTTAACCCCAATTGCCTCAGCAAAAAAAAAAAAAAAAAAAAAAAAAAAAAAAGGTATCAAAGGGAAAAAATGCCATAGTGGCAGTGAAAGTGTAATACAACCAGAAAACTCATTCTTCATTTCATTTTCTCTTATCTATTTCTCTGTTATATATGGAATAGAGAGCAATAAGGTGAAGAACTTACAGTAATGTATGAATTCTTTTTTTGTATTTTATTTTCATTATTTCTGTGTTTCCCCTATGACATGTATAATATGCGTAGGCTCATATTTAATTGAGCCTTGGCCAGCTATAACCATATTTACTTAACCTGAATTGATGACATTTATCAGTATTTGACATTTATCGATATTTAGTCTATTAGCTGGACCACTATCTGCTTGATTAAGCCTGAAGGCCTGATTTTCTGTTTCCAAAAAATCAGATTTCAGGGAAACAGAAAACCTTCCATTCCAATCTCTCTGAATAGCAACAACCACTTAGATACCTCCCCCTCCCCTTCTCCATGCTTTCTTACTTATGGTGTAATCTCTTGTATAAAAGCTGTGTTTCTTTACTACTTCTTTAGCCCTCCTACTGTGACCTTTCTCTTTCTTATCTCGCGATGGGATGGCTCATTCTGCTGAGTTGTCTTAGAAAAACAACCTTTCTCCTTCTACTGAGTGATCTCTGACTAATCATTTTGGGTAAGGGTCTTCTACATCCCTTACAATTTGTTATACATTTACATCCATGCTTTTTCAGAGAAAACCATTTCTAGGCAGAACAGATAGTCGTGGTGGGGGGAGTGATGGATAATTTCAGTTGGGGAAATAGAAGAGTCCAGTTCTTATCAATCCTTTCACCCCAAAAAGTCCTCAGAGAGTATTTAGTAGTCCAGATCCATAAATATGAAGTGAAAAACCATTCCGGCCAACTCAGAGAAATAGGGACATAAAGAAATTCATTAGAAGAAGCAACAGGGATTGAAAATGTTATTCTAGAAAAACTATCACCCAGGAAGAGCATACTCAAAAAGGCTATAACTCCAATATTCCTTCTATTTTAATGCTCCTTGAAACAGATTAGCCTGGATTTTCATTTTCCATTAAAAGATATAGATTGAGAGTCTCTATCCCTGAAGTTTTAAGTAGTAAAAATAATGTCAGTCTATCATGATCAAGCATGGTGCTTGACAGATGCTGTTATGCCAAGTCTGTTAATAATAATGATGATCATAATTACATCACTTCAAAAACTTTGTAATTTCTTCCCTAGTTGATAAACAGTCAAATAATATGAAGAAGCAGTTTTCAACCAAAGGAATTAAAGCTAATCTATAATTATATAAAATGATCTAAATCACTATTGATTAGAGAAATGAAAATTAAAACAATTCTGAAGTACTACTTCACATGCATCAGATTGGTTAATATGACCAAATAAAAAGAAAATTACAAATGTTGTAGGGGATGTAGGAAAACTAGGAAAGTAATATACTTCTGATAGAGTAGTGAACTGATTCAACCAGTCTGGAAAGCAACTTGGAATTATGCCCAAAGAGCTATAAAACTGTATAAATCCATTGATCCAGAAATGCCATTACAAGGTTTATATCCCAAAGTCGTCCAAAAGAAAGGGGGTAGGGAGGAGAAGAAACTGTTGTACAATGTAATGTTCTTCTCTAAAATACAAATGTTCTCTGGAAGCAGGTTTCTTGGGGAGCTTCTGGAGGCAGCCTTAGTTTTAGTTCAGTGTAATAATCACCTAAATGCAGGCAGGGATTAAAGTCCAAATCCTTTATTTTTTCTTTCAGGTATTGTCTCCTTCCTTAGGCCCGGTTAGCTTTCTTAGAGGCCTATCTCTTTCCTTGGTTCTGAGAGCTCTTGCCACTAATCTTTTTCCTCTGCCAGCTTCAGCCTCCAGCCAACACAAAAGTGGAACATGGAATGATTTCTGAATATCCCGGACTGAATCCTGGTTGAGGCTCCTAGCTTATATATGCTCTCTTGAAGGTGTGAATCTTGGAGAATTCTAGTAAGTACTAAGTACATTAGTGAATTAGAAAACTATTAAGTACCATGCTAAATTAGATAACTGATTTAGCATTTTGTAAGAATTCCAATGGTACAAAATTATTTATAGCACTTCTTTTCGTAGTATGAAAAATTAGAAATCAAATGGAGAATAGTTAAATAAGTTGTGCTATATGATTGTGATAAAATTTCATTGTGCTTATAAGAGATGTTAAGTAGGATGATTTCAGAAAAAAAAACTGGAAAAGACTTATGTGAACTGATTCAAAGTGAACTGAGTAGAACCAAAAGAACATTGTACACAATAGTGGCAATATTGTATGATGAAAAACTATGAATGATTTAGCTAATCTCAGCAATATGATAATCCAAGACAGAGTTAAAGAATTCTCAAAGCATGCTCTGCCTCCAGGGAAAAAAACTGATAACTGAATACAGTTTAAAGCCTGCTATTTTTCACTTTCTTCCATTCATTCCTTTTTTTATGAAGTGTTAGGGACACTCACCTTTAAGTAGATGATGTAATTTTAAAAATTCAGTAAAATTGATGTCTAAAGTTTAAAAGCTGGTAGTTTAAGTGCCATCTTGAGGTTCATTGAAACATTATTAAAAATCACAGGAAAAAAATAAACAGAAGAAATTCAGATATGACAGATTTGCAAGTTATATGTTGAATTTTTTATATATTAAAAGAAACAGCAAGCTATATGTAATTGAGATCATTTCATGTACAAAAATATGGAAATGTGGTGTTGAAGTTCAGATTTTTTTAAATGAGCAATTGAGTGTACCAAATAGAGACAGGATTGTATAGAGATGTATCTAGAATACAGTTAATATGAAAAAAGATGTAAGGGGCCAGTTAACTGATAGGGCAAGGGGAAAAGCTAGTATAGTTGTCTTGAATACTTGATCCATTCATATGTCCTTCACATCTTAGTAAATGATCATCATTAGTTACTATGCTCCAAATCAACAGCTGGAGACTTGTCTTCTTAAGATGAGTTTCTCTGTTCACATAAAGTCTGTCATCAAGTTTATACCTGAAGTCTTTTCATCTTGGTAGGGTCTGCCAGAATTCTGAGTTTGTGGGCATAAACCTTAACATAACTATGAGACTTTAGAAAACTTGAGGAAAATGTGATGTTCATCTTTGTTCACAGAAATGTGTCTATTTAGAAATCTTATTTATTTATTTATTTATTTAGTATTTCCCCAGTTACATTTAAAACATTTTTTTTAACTTTTGGGTTTTAGATTCTCTCCCATATCCCTATACCTAGACCCCATTAAGAAACCACATGTGGAGGGGCAACTATGTGGTGCAGTGGATAGAGCACCAGCCCTGAAGTCAGAAGGACCTGAGTTCAGATCTAGCCTCAGACACTTAATACGTCCTAGCTGTGTGATCCTGAGCAAGTCACTTAATCCCAATTGCCTCAGATGAAAAAAACGGAAAGAAAAGAAATCAGATGTGAAGTTTTGTAAAACATTTCCATAAAAGATATGTTGTGAAAGAAAACATAGTTCTCCTACCCTAATAAAAAACAAAGAGTATGATTTCAGTCTGTGTTCAGATACAGTTTCTTCTTTCAGTATAGATAGGATTTTTCATCTTAAACACTTCAGAGTAATTGTGCATCATTGTACTATTGAGAATAACAAAATCATTTACAGCTGGTCATCCCCAGAACGTTGCTATCACTTTGTATATGGTACATTTCACTTTGCTTGAGTTCATGGAGGACTTTCCAGGTTTTTTTTTTTTCTTTCCCCCAAGAGGTTTCTTCTTATTACTTCTCACAGAACAGTTATATTCCATGACAATTATACACCACAATTTATTCAGCTCTTCTCCAATTGATGAGTATCCCCTCAATTTCCAATTCTTTGCTTGAAGAAGAGAGCTTCTACAAATAGTTTTGTACATATAGTTGAAACAATTAAAGCCTGTGCAAACCTTCAGGATGCAAAATAAATCTACAGAAATTACCAGCATTTTACATAGATTTTTTTATTAATATATTTTGTGAAGATAAATGTAGAAGAGGTAGGTAAATAAAGGGAGGGAAAAGAGTACAATTTAAAAATATATAATGTATTTTAAGTTAAAGTGGTGACAATAGAATCTTTTTAATTTTTATTAATTATTTTGTTATTTAATAGTTTTACAAGAAATAAGATAATAATTCATATATTTTTTCAGTAAGCAACAATCAGTTTTCTCATTTTACTATTCCAACTTGTCTCATTTGAAAACTAAGGAAAAACAAACACTGTTATAAATCTGTATTATCAATTAAAACAAATTTCCATATTGGTCATTTTGGTTCAAAAAAGTCATTTGTTTTATTCTGTCCTCCTTTAACTCTCTATCAAGAGGTAAGCAGAGAAAGAATTGAGAAAGAATGAATAGCTTTCATTATTATTTCATCATTAATCCCCTTTAATCCTGGTCATTATGCTGTTAAGTTTCCAATTCTTACAATATTGTTTGCTTTTTCCATATTGCTGTCAATGCTGTCAATTTATAAGTTCTTCTGGCTCTATTCACCTCACTTGACATTAGATATACAAGTTTTCCCAGGTTTCTCTGAAATCCTATCCATCTTTTCTTATAGCATAGTAATGTTCCATTATATTTATATTCTATAACATTCATAAATTCTTCAATTAGTTAATTAACTATTGAAAATTCCTTTGTTACTTTAGAGAAGTTACAAATATATATATTTTAATTTCTTTAGTTAGAATTTGTTTTGCTTAGAACTAATTTCTCCATTAATCTAATTTTCCTCTAATTCTTCCTTCTCTCTTCTCCCTTTTCCTTCCTATTTTCATGTTGAATGAAATGCTTTCTGTACCCAACAGTGTGTCTCTGTATGTGTGTGTACATGCACATGTGTGATTGTGTGTTCTTCATTCTTTTAACCAGTTCAGATGAAAGTGAGGTTGAAATGATAGATGGCTCCGCCATTCACTCCTCTTTGGTTGCATAGCTATCTACTTGTACAAACTAATGATGAGATATAATTTTGGGTAATATTCCTTTCTCTCAATGTATTCCTCTCCCTCTCTTTCCATTCTTTTCTTAACTCATTAAGACTTAACAGAACCACTACTATGTTTTGTTTAATTAGACTGTCCCTATGATTACTGATGATGGAAGGACTCAGAGAAGACTCATGTATCATTTCCTTGTGTTAGAATATAAATAATTTATCCTTGTTTAGCTTAGTATCATTTTTCATTCCTGTTTTTTTCTCTCACTTCCTGTGTTTGAACTTCAGAGTTTCTATGCACATTAGAAATTAGAAATTCTTTATTTTATTAATTTTTAATTTTATTTATTTATTTTATTTTATTTTATTAAAAATTTTCCTGTCCCTCCATAGCATTATATGCTGAGTAAATTTTTCTTGACTGCTCAGATCAGTTTCTTTATCTTCTGGAATGTTATATTCCAAATTGTGTATTCCTTTATAATGGTGGCTTTTAAGTCATGTGTGATCTTGAATATATAACAGACTCTTTGGTACCTTCTGGCCATATAAAGTTTGGCTCTGAATTTTGGCTATGATATTCCTGAAAGTTATTATTTTCGTTTCTTTCAGGAAGTGACCAGCATATTCTTCCTATTTTCTCTTTGTATTCTTTTTCTAAGAGATCTAGGCAGTGTTTTTCATTTCTCCTCCTCTTCCTCCTCCTCCTCCTCCTCCTCCTCCTCCTCCTCCTCCTCCTCCTTCTCCTCCTCCTTCTCCTCCTTCTTGTCCTATTTCTCTTTCTTCTTCTTTTTGTAATTCTTTCTTCATCTTGTAATTCTTTCTCCTTCTTTTAAAAGATTTTTAAGAATATGATGTTTGCTCTCTTTTTTGGTCATGATTCAAATAATTTAGGTCAGGTGAGGTGTATTTTTTTTTTTTTTGGTTTTTTTTTTGCTATAAAATTCATTAAATTTTCTTCTATTTTTTTCAACTTAGTGACTTTGTTTTAATAATGCTTATGGTTTCATAGAATCATTGGATTGTATTTTTATGTTTGAATTGTCAAGGAGTTTGTTCTTTGGGAAAGCCATTCATTCTTTTCTCATTTCTTTCTCCCAGGGCACTAGAGTGGTTTGGTGAATAGCATGCTTCTAATTTAATTATATCTCCAATGTCTGGACACCTTTCTCTCTATCATGACCTGGGATAGACAAAAGACCCATTATGATTGTTTTTAAAATTTTCCCTACCAAGCTCCAATCTGGTAAATTTCAAAATCTGTTTGAAGGACTTTTGTTGATGGATACTCAACTGTGCTGCTTCCTGCTTCTCTGTCACATGTGTCTATGGTGATGTACTTGTTTTACATCAAATTTATTGGAAAGAATTCTACTTTATTTCTGCTTAAGTTGTCTATATATCTTCTGTCTGCATGAAGGTGTTTAGTTTGTAAATCAATTGTTAATACTTTTTATGTCCTTTCTTCTAGATTGTCCTTCACATTAGTCTATTTTTATTCTCAATCAAGAAGATACCATGGATTATTATTTTTTTTAATTTTAACAAATATTTCTTCTATGAAGCCCATAAAAGCTTCCATTTGATTCCTTTTAAACTTATTTCAAGGTACTTGTTTCTCTCTTGAGACATTTGGGAACGTTCTGTTTCAGTTCTATAATCTCTTGGGAAATCCAAGGATCTTCTGTCTTATGAGGTATGATTTCAGTTTTCTTTGTCTTACAATATTTATTTAGACATTTGTAGTCATTTAGATGTTGTAGTGATTTCCTCTTTTTGTTTTAATGTCTTCCTATTGATTGTATTTATTGGTACTCTAGTTTTAAACAGAGTTTTCTTCTTCCTGGAATCTTTGGTAGTTTCAATCTTTTTTCTTTCTTTTATTCCCCATATTACTTTCTGCTTTTATATGAGTCCCTTGGGACTGTATCTTAGAGATGTGTCAGCCTCTTGCCATATGAGGAATTCAGTTTTCACTGGCCCCCAGGAGGATTCTAGTCTCCTTTTCTTTAAGTTATTTTCAAGCTCCTATATAAGCTTGTGCCCTGCCCCAGTTCCCTTTGTTCTTTAGTTTTCTGCTCAGAATGGCCACAGCAAGCTACCACCCCAGGCAGAACACATACTAGCATTCTATTATCGTCCCCACATCCCTATCACCTGCAAGTGACAAAAGTAGAAAGAGTTGAGGTCTGCTGTTTGCTTTCACAGAATAGTGAAATAAAAGTAGGGTCAATGTCTCTCATAAGAGACTTCAGCAGCAGCAAGGAAATTTCCATCTGGATCACACAGCATAAGGAATATTTGGGGCAGTGGTGTTGTAGATGGTATTAGATAACTATGTTAGCAATGAGACTTATGATTCCAGAATATTTTAGCTCAGAATTCCTGGAATTTTTCTGGGCTGTGTGTGTGGATTCTCCCTGCCCTCCCCCCTTTTTTTTCTTTTTCCAGAAGATGTCTTATCCTGCACAGGCAGTTAATTTTTGTTTTTTACTTTTTGTGCATAATTTTGATCTGAAGGAGTTTCAAAATTTAATGAGGACTAGAGAAAATTCTAGTCCTTTATTTTGTTGGTAATAATATTTTTAATCTTAAATTGCTAACCTGTGATAAAACTTGTTGGCCAACAAACCCAGATTACTTGCTGTGTAATTTAATTCACAGACTGAAATAATAAAGAAGAGAATTTTCTTTTTCAGAACTTAGATACATTTTGTTCAACAAAGCTAGACTGGGGGTAGAATCACACTGAGAGACATAAATGGTCAGAGAAAGGAAATTATTTTTCTTAAGCCTTACAGAAGCACTTCAGACCTTCCATAGAAAAGAGGCAAGACTTATTTTTTATTTGTTTTGTGAAAGAAACTGAGATCCAGAAAAACCATGCTGAGAGTAAATAAAACCAGTACTGCTTTAGTGTGATAGGCTTAGTTGGTTTGCTTTTCTGTCCATTTCAAAATAGCCTTATAGTGACTAACGGAAGGAGAAACTTCCCCTCTTACTTAGCCATACTGGAAGGTTTCAATTCTGCATTCATGATTACAATGGTGGTGGTGGTGGTGGTGGTGATGATGATGATGATGATGTGTGTGTGTGTAATAGTATATTATCTACTATGTACCAAGTGCTTTATAAATATTATTTCATTTGATTAAAAGGTGGGCTTTGATTTTATTCTAGGGAGTCAAATAAATTTACTAGGTAGGGGGATAAGCAAGTAATGATATCTTATGTATTATTAGAGTGATGTGAAAGTAATAGAGCAAGCTGCCTTGAAAGACACAAAATTTTTCATTTCCAAAAGTCATGAAGGCTCAAAGACCTGTAGCAGTGATCTTTGTTTTAGCTATTTAGCTTAATAGAGGGTCCTTCAAAGGGTCTTCTAATGGAGACATTCTGTGTTTTGCTGATATTACATTTGAATAGTGTATTAGTTTTTTTTTTTTAATAATGTATCTATCTCTAATTATGTGTAATCTTTAGAAGCCCCTCTGTGTACTCTGGATATTATCTGACAATGCTCTGAACACAAATGGGTCAAAGGCATGGTTCTTGGCGAACTTTTCTTTTGGGCTGCCAGCCCAGCATCCTCTGCATCACTAGGAGTAGACAATTAGATATATCCTAAGGGTCTTGGAATGCCTCGTGAATTATCTGAATTGATAGCAGCTGGGAAAACCTTCCAGTAATTATAAACTCTTCTTTATTGTCTCAGTGACTTGGGAGAGATGATCACATCCCCATTTGCTCTTGCATTTATGAGCTCTGCTAAATTTGAACTTTCCTCTGGATCCTAGAGAAAGAAGGGAGAAGGAACAGTGTTAAGAAGCGTTGACAGGTTGAGAATCTCCAAATTCAACTGCCACCTAATCTCACCTGGGCTTGTCTTTAACTTTATTTTGCCACAGGGTTTCTTCTCTCATTTAGTTTTTTTCCCCCTTTTTCTGGGTGATGTTTTAAATTATTTCAAGTAGCCAATATTTATTTTTCTCTCTTCCACCTCTCCCTGCCATTGCACCAAACCAAAAAAAAGAAAAAGAAAATTGGGTGGTGTTTTGGTGCGGTGTTTGTATCTAAGTCTAGACTGCAAACCTCAGGAGAGTCTTAGAGCATGCTTGTCTTTATGCTAAGTTAATAGTGGGCGACATTCCAGTATGGCCAAGGCAGCTGGAGCCAAGAGCTTTCCGCCTGTGAGCTGAATGATCTTTTTTCAGAGCCCGGGGAGTGACAGCGGGTCCGCGAAATTCTCTCTTCCGGAACTCTCGAAGGTTGCCGGAGCCAGGGAAAATTCATTCGCATCACAAAGGGGAAGAATCAGCCTTGTTTCATCTCCCTGCCTCTCCCCAGAATCTGGCCCAGCAACACTACCCAGCGTTATGAATGTCATCTCTCTGGGAGAGGTTGCCAAGGCCGCCTGCTCCTTCCCCCAGAGCTCCTCATTATGCCTGCCGGCACTACGTTATGTGCTCCCCAAGGTGGCTAACCCTCTAGCTGTTTCTTCAGCCTGCAGACAGACCCAAAGGACAACAGTGAGCCATTCTGGCGAGTTACCTTGACAACTTTATGGCGTAATGCTTTCTATTGCTGGAAAAGGGTGGGGGCTGTGGGTAGAGGCCCCAGGTCTTAATTCTCTCTCAGGCACCCCAAGCTCTTCAGCAGCTTGTGAACAGGGCTGGAGAGGCAAAGAAAAGCAAAACGGGGGAAAGCTGCCTCTCCTAATAAATTCCCTGACCAGTAATTCTTGGGCTCATTTGCATTATCAATACAAAACATGAATGTGAATAGTCACCAGCGCACTGCTTATAGTGATGTGGAGCTAGGCACAAGATTGACGCTGGGGGATAGACTGTATGACTGAGTAACCTTTCCTTTAGATTCCTAGGAACTGCTCGGCAATAACAAGACTCACTTAGCAAATGGTTCATCCATAAACTTTCTCCTTTTAAAATTAAATCCAGTTTTAAATTAAATCCAGAATCATTTTCAAGAGAAGTACTTGGAAGAAAAAAAAAAAACTTCCACCCACAGTTCCTCTACCACCCCCCTCCCCCCAAAAAAAAGAAAAGAAAAGAAAAGAAGAAAAGAAAATGCTGCAGGATTGTCGAGAAAGCTAAGTCAGCCGGTACTGGTCTGCCTATACATTGCTTTGCTGCTATTTTGCTCTAGTTCTTGTGAAAAGTGCCTCCAGGCAACATCCTGATTAGCCAGCAAGCCAGCAGGCAAACTACATTTCCTCTTTATTGAATGCAAGAACTGTTAGGCTTTGACAGAAGGCCTAAAGTGGGCGCAGACTCTCAGCTCCATATGTGAGAAATTTTATTTTCCTGTCTCCTTCAATGAACGAGTGGACAATCAAATCCTAACAGCCGGCTAAAGAATGGAAGTACAAGAAGGCCCCATGCAGCTCTGCCTCTCCAATCCTGGGAATGTTGTCAACTACAATAAACTCGACAGACAGAGAGCAATAGGAACTGATACTGGAGTGCACTTCCAGGATTTTGTGTGAGGTGTAAGCCAAAGGACTTTGGGCACTTGGGAAGAAACCTGGTTCTGAAGAATTCTTTTATCTGTTTGAGATGTCAGAAAGACTCAATATATTACTGCTTAGGATATAAAGGCTTCTGACTATACCAAGTCCAAATACTTGAAAGAGTCAGGAAAACCATATGATCTTAGAAAGTCTTGTTCTTGAAAGCAATTTTCAGTGTCAAAGTCAGGAGCATTTCTATTTAATTAAGTACTTTAACCCACAAAAGAGTTTCTGAATGGGAGAAGGTATTGGCTAACCAAGTGGTTCAAAAAGGCCCTGAAACATATGGTTGCTGCTTTTTAATGCGGAGTCAGCTTTATAGTGGGCAACATTTTTATAATACCAGGGACGATCTTGCCCTTTGGTTGTGTCTGTGAAATGGTACCTTCCCATCTGGCTAAGAGTTGTGCTTTCCTATTTGTCAGAATATAAGAGAAACATCAGAACAGAAGATTCTGGGGTTCTGATCATGGGTATTCATACCAGCAGGACTGATGGAGACTTATGCCAGAGGCAAAGACACAGCTCCATTTAATTCTGCTGTTTTTAGTCTTTCTGCCCTTGGGTGATATGGTTGAATTCTCTCTAAATGCTGCACTTGTGTCAAGAAAGAGAGGGTGCTTTACTTTTCTTCTGAGTATCCCTTGTTCATATATACTATCCAAAGAACCAGTTTCTACAATGAAAAAGAAATCTTATATATAATATGTATATATGCATATATGTGCACACATATATACCTTAAATATTCATTATGTCACTTAAGATGATATGTATTTTGTGTATATCTCATTTGTTTTGTGATATCTCATTTAAATTGTTATCAAATAGACCTTAAAATGACAGTATTTTATTGCTGGGGAAATTGCCCACTGGGGATTGCCTCACAGACTAGAAAATACTAAAATAAACATAGCTACAAGAAATCAATGAAAACAAAATGCTAACAGGAACTTACAAGCAATAAAAGTTATAATATTGCACCACATTCTACCCCTTCCATCTTAGATAAAATAAACCAATCATCAAGTAGTTAGATATGCCTTTGCAAGGGTTTCTCTATATTATATGACTACATATGCAAACAAATACTGGATAAGATCATTTCAGCAGTTGTGACAAGGAAAAAAATATTTCTTTTTTTTATTTGAAATTTAATATTTTCCCCAGTTATATTTAAAACATTTTTACACTTGTTTTAAAAAGTTTTGTGTTCCAGATTCTCTTCCTTATTCCCATTCTCATTATGTCCCCATTAAGAAACTACATGTGAAGTTATGCAAAACATTTCCAAAAAAGTCATATTGTAAAAGAAAACATGGATCTCCCACCCTAAAAAAATCCCCAAAACCCACCAAAAAAGAGAGATAGAGACAGAGGCAGAGAGAGAAAGAGAGAGAGAGTACATACATTCAGTGTGTACAGGGAAACAATCAGTTCCTTCTCTAGGTATGGATAGAATTTTTCATCATAAGTCCTTCAGAGTATAATGACGGTGAATCATTATACTGCTTAGAATTGGAAAGTCACTTCTAGCCAATCATCCAAAAACATTGCTATTACTATGAATCTTTGTATACAGAACATTTCACTTTGCTTGAGGTCATGGAGGACTTTCCAGGTTTTTTCTGAGAGCATCCTGCTCATCATTTCCCATAGAACAGCAACATTCTGTCATAACCACATATCACAATTTATTCAGCTATTCCCCAATTGATGCCCTGACAATAGAGCCACTATACATATTTTTGTTCATATAGGTCCTTTTCTTTCTTAAAAAAATCTTTTTTGGATTTATGCCTAGTAGTGGTATTGTTAGGTCAAAGGATATGCATGAATTTATAGTCCTTTAAGCATAGATCATATTTTTTGATCATTTATCAATTGGGACATGACTTATTTTTTATAAATTTAACTTAGTTGCCTCTGTGTTTAAGAAATGAGATCTTAGAGAAATTTACTTCAAAATTTTTCTTATACTTACCTTTGCTAGCTCTATTTCCCCCTATTTATCCTCTTCTTTTTCTCCTTTTACCCTCTCTCAAAAGTGCTTTAATACTGACCACTCTTTTTCTCAACATGACTTCTCTTTTATTACTTTCCCTTCATCCCACATCCCATTCCCTCCTGGTTTCGTGCAGTGTAAAATAGATTTCTATACCCCTATTGAATATATAAGTTATTTCCTAGTTAAGCCAATTCTGAGGAGAATAAGGTTCACTCTCTCACCCTTTCCTCCTTTCTTTACTGCCACTGTAAAAGCTTTTTCTTACCTCTTTTTAAAATGGCAAATAATTTACACAATTCCACTTCTCCCTTTTCCTTTCTTCTAGTACATTCCTCTCTTATCCCTTAATTTCATTTAAAGATATTATCCTGTCATAATCAATTCACACCTGTGCCATCTGTCTATATATACTCCTATCTACCATAATAATAAGAAAATTGTTATTAGTTATGAGTATAATCCTTCCATGTAGCAATGTATACAGATAAAACTTATTAAGTCCTTTATGATATCATTTTCCTGATTACCTCCTTATGCTTCTCCTGAGTTTTGTATTTGAAAATTAAATTTTCTATTCAGCTCGGGTCTTTTCATCATGAATACTTGAATATCCTCTATTTCTTTGAATTTCTACCTGTTCCTCTGAAGGATTATACTCAGTTTTACTAAGTAGGTGATTCGTGCTTGTAATCATAACTCCATTGCTCTCTGGAATATCATATTCCAAGCCACCCAGTCTTTTAAAATAGAAGCTGCTCAATCTTCAATTATCTTGACTGTGGTTCCATTATACTTGAATTGTTTCTTTCTGGATGCTTGCAGTATTTTCTCCTTGACCTGGGAGTCCTGGAATTTGGCTATAATATTTCTGTGAGTTTTTCTTTTGATAAATCTTTAAGGAGGTGATTGGCGGATTCTTTCAATTTCTATTTTACCCTGTGGTTCCAGAATATCAGGACAGTTTTCCCTTGATAATTTCTTGAAAGATGATGTCCAGATTCTTTTTTGATCATGATTTTCAGATAGACTAATAGTTTTAAAATTTTCTCTCCTAGATCTATTTTACAGGTCAGTTATTTTTCCAATGAGATATTTCATATTTTTCTACTTTTTAATTCTTTTGGTTTTACTTTATTGTATCTTGACTTTTCATAAAGCCATTAACTTTCATTTCCTTAATTCTAATTTTTAAGGATTTTCCTCAGTGAGATTTTGTACCTCCTTTCTCATTTGGCCAATTTTGCTTTTTAAGGCATTCTTCTCATTAGCTTTTTTGCATTTCCTTTTGCTCACTTTCAATTTTTCCCCTAATCCCCCTCTATTTCTCTTATTTGATTTTCAAAATCCTTTTGAGCTCTTCCTTAACTTGAGACCAATTCTTATTTTTACTTGGAGACTTTGAATATAGGAGTTTTGACTTTGTTATCTTTTTCTGAATGTTTTGATCTTCCTTTTCACAGCAGTAACTTTCTATGATCAGAAACCTTTTCTGTTGTCTGCTCACTTTCTAGTCTATTACTTGGCTTTTAAGTCTTTATTAAAGTAGAGCTTTGTTTCCAGGGTGGCGATGTACTGTTCCAAGATTCATGGGTTTTGTGCAGCTGTTTTCTAGGTCTAGTACTTTTTTTTCTTCCTTGGAATTGTTAGGAATTCCACTATAGCTATAAGTTCTAGTATCCTAAAGCAACAGAGTACTTCCTTACTTGTAATAAAAAGAAATCCTGTGGGCTGAGGTTTCAGGAAGCTGCCACTACCACCATTATTCATGCTCACTCTTGGTTTTCCAAGGCTCTCTCACCATACTGACAAACCTTTTCTGCCAAACTTACAAATCATTTTGGTTATCTCTGAACTGAGAGGTTTAGAACCACCATGCTGGTGATGATTCAAAGATCCTGTGTTGCTTTTGGAGAGGCTGGAGCTGGAGTTAGAGCTGGAGCTGAGTCTATTTTGGTATTGCCTACACTGATACTGCATGCTAAACTCCCACCCTCTCAGACATTTTCTGCTGATCTTTTAAGTTATTTTTTACTGGAAAACGTTCATCTCCATTTTTTTGGGGGGGGGTGTCTTCTGATGCTCTAAAATTTGTTAAGAGTCATTATTTAAAGGAATTTGGAATAGTTTGGGAGAAATGTTGGGTAAGTACTCCATCATCTGAGAATTATTACTTTCTTTACTGTATGGTAATTTTTTAACCTCAGGAAATATAATTAAATATTGAAGATACTAGGAGAAAAATATACAAAAATAACAATAGTGTAAATAAAAACAACACAAAAGTCAATCAAATCCCAATGAACTATAATGACCAATATTACTTTTAGAAAATAGATGATGAAAAATACTACTTTTCTCTCACTAGAGATATGAAGGGGATTATACATTATCAGATATGGCAGCTTTCCATAAATCAAAATAACTTATAGTCATATTAAAAAATGCTCTGAATCATTATTGATTAGAGAAATGCAAATTTAAAAAAGTTTGAGCTATCTTTTTACACCTATCAGATTGACTCAAATGATTGAAGGGGAAGGTAACAAATATTGGAGAGGATATGGAAAAATTGGGCACATTCATTGTTGGAGTAATTGTGAGTTGATCCAATCATTTTGGAGAATCATCAGAATTATGCCCCCAAAGTTATTAAATTATCTATACTCTTTAACCCAGCAATACTATACTTGATCTATTTCCAAATATGGGTAGGAAAAAGAAAAAGAACTTATATTCTCTAAAATGTTTATAGTAGTTCTCTTGTGGCAAAGAACTGGAAATTGTAAAAATACCCATTAATTGGGGAATGGCCGATCAAGTTGGGGTATATGATTGTGATATACTATTGTGCTATAATAAATGATCTTAGAAAAACATGGAAAGACTTGCACAAAATAATGAATTTTTTCATTCGAACGAATGAAACGAACAGAATCAAGAAAACATTTTAAAAGAATAGCAAGTTGTATATAATAGATTTGCAGTTTCATGTGCAATTTTATTATATTATGTTTTAGAAGTACTTTTTAATTCTGTAAATTAAAAATAAATACATTTTAATAAAAGATATAGTCTCTTTGTAGACTTCACTTGACATTTTCTTTATTATAAGGTAGGGTAAAATTGGGGGATCAGGAATATAAGGGTTACATGAGAAATGACAACAGTGTAAAACAAGAGGCATCAATCTCAATATCAAATGAAATAATATTTATGAAAAGTGCTTCACAGAGTGTCTGACATATAGTAGGTGCAATATGCATGTTTATTCCATTCTGTAATTTCCCAATAAAACTTTTAAAATGTATATTTAATAACAGGTGACACAAAAGAAGATTCTTCTGATAATCTGCTATTCATAAAAAATTTTGTGAAAAACAAAATAGATAAATACAGTGATGTCATAAAGACCTGCCTACATTTTGGGCATTTATAGTCTCTATGACCTTGTAGTGACAGAACCTATTTTGTTTTAACTCCACATTTCCTAGCAAAGACTAAGATGGCAAAAGTGAATAGATATTGATTACATAGAGAATAGCATCTAGACAACATTATTGTTTATTTTGTAAGTGCCCTAATAAGTGTGGAAGGAGACTTTAAAGGTATGCCATGAGACACTGCTCCAATAGTAATATATTTGGGGGAACTGACATCATTGAACATATAAAATAAAATGATGATAAATATAAAATTTTTGGTCAATCTCTGCTAATAGTCTTTTCAGAGAATCCTTAGTATCAGTCTTTTAGTCTATTTGCTTGAGAATAATGAAAAGCAATGATAACAACTCATACGACGTTCCTGTTCACAAATCCCTGAAGTCAAATATAGTGATTGCAACCTCATATCAGGAACAAGAATGTTATCCATGTTTTCAAATTAAATAGCACAAAACTATGATAGAGTAGGTTTGAGTTAGAAGTACAGGGGATTCTCATTATACAGATTCATTATCAGTGCTCCTGCAGTTATATAGTTGAATTTTATTTTAGTCCAGATGAATTTGATATTTGGTAAAGAAATCTCATCTACCATTGCAGATTAAAAACTGTTCTGTAATTTACAGTATAAAATACTGCAGTCATTGAAAGAGTAATTTTTCTTGAGTTCATATAACCAGGATAAAATTCTCCTCCGTCTTTTTCTCCCTTGATGATCTCATCAGTTTCAATGGATTCAAGCATATTCTCTATGCAGATGACTCCGAGATATATACAAACCATCCCCACAAGTCTTACTGCAGTTTTAAGCTATTGGACCTTTAAAATGTAGCATGACTTTAATAATAGCATTAGAATAAAACTTAAATATTAGTAATCTTGTATAAGTTACAATGCAATAAGTCTTTTGGGATACCCTGTATATGTAGAACTACTCTCTCTCTTGAGTTCCAGGGCTGTATCGTGAAATACATTCCTATTGAACATTTCAAGTCATGTATCACAGGCATCTCAAGTGTGTACAATGCAGGATTTATGATCTTTTGTCCCAAAACTCACCCTATTGATAGCCAGGATATATTCCTAGGCATTCAGAGTCAACCAAATTGTAAACTTCAATTCTTCATTCGAATTCACCCTCTCATCCCATCAAGTCCTTGATGTTTCTATCACTACATTATCTCAATATAACCTCCTTTCTATTCACTTAGCCCCCTTCTTACTTAAGAACCCAATCACCTCTTGCCTGACAAATAGCCTAGTAATTTATTTGTTTGCCTTGTTTTCCTCCCAACTCTAATCTATCCTCCACACAGTTGCCAAGATGTGTTTGTTTAGTTTGTTGCTTGTTTTTTTGGGGGGAGTTGTTATTGTTGTTGTTTTTAATCAGGTGAAAGAGGCCATTCTTTGCTTCAATCTCTACCTAAACTTAATCACTGAATGAGGGCAGCCTCAGTCAAACTGAGATCTGCTGAAGACTTTAGCTTAACAAGGCCAAGGTTTCCTACTGCATTCAGAGCCATCTCCAGTTATTCTGATCTATATCTGGCCACTGGACTCAGATGGCTCTGGAGGGAAAAGTGAGGCAGGTGACCTTGTCCAGCCCTCCCTCACTTAAATGAAATTCACTTGCATATCATGGCATCCCCTCCCTGATGTCATGGTCCTTTTGGAGAATGAAGGACAAATAACAACAATATCAAAGTGATTTCCTTAAGTGCTAGGTCTGACCAGATCATCTCTCAGGGGTCCTCAAACTATGGCCCGCGGGCCAGATGCAGCAGCTGAGGACGTTTATCTTTCTCACCCAGGGTTATGAAGTTTCTTTATTTAAAGGCCTACAAAACAAAGTTTTTGTTTTTACTATAGTCCAGCCCTCCAACAGTCTGAGGAACAGTGAACTGGCCCCCTTTTTAAAAAGTTTGAGGACCCCTGACACTGTTCAATACATACTTGTAATTATAACTTCTAGGGTCAAATAAACACTTTGAAGTTTGAAGCTCTTCAAAATCTGATGTATTTCTATACATATACACATATACATATACACATACATGCATGTGCATGCACACATGTATATATATGCATACACATGTGTGTGTACACATTATGATATACCTCTATTGGTTTATTTTGGTTTTCACCCTATCATACAATGTTTCATATTCTATCTCTATATTTTTGCAGTCAGTGGCTTTTTCCTATGCCCAGAACACTTTCGTTTCTCACCTTTGCCTCTTAGAATCTCTTGGTTTCCTACAAAAATTACATAAAGGGCCACCATTTATAGGAGGTCTTTCCTGGCCAACTCAACTGCCAGCAACCATCTTAAAAGACATATTTGTAATCTTTTCTGTGTCATGGACAGACCCCTTTGCTAGGCTGATAAATCCTGACATCTTTTCATAAAAATATTTTCAAATGGATATAACAAAACAATTTTACAAAGGAAACAAATTAGATTGAAATACAGTTATAATTTTTAAATGAGGAATTATTTTTTAAACAAGATTAATAATCTCTGCTCTAAAGTTTACTTGCATGTATTTTGTATATAGACTTATAGAGTGAATACTCTTGCCTGCTTATCCCCAATTGAGATTTATTATGTTTCCCTGTCCTGAGATGATGGGATAGCTTACTCTAATTTTATCAGCTTAAACCCCTCTCTCAATGTGTTCTTCCCAGTACCAATGACTATGTCCAAATGGAACCAATGACCAATCTCATGTAATCAATTAACCTCAATTACTTTTGACAAAGTAGTTTTACTTAGAAGATATAATAAAATATAATATATTTTAATATATTATTAATATATTAATTATATAATTAAATATATATTTATATGTTATATAATTGTATAATATAAATATATATTATAATAATATATAACATATAATTAATATATTACTATAACATAATATAATATATAATATAATAAAATATAATATAGAAATAATTTTATATATAAATATATAAAATATCCACAACATCTAGTGGGAGCACACTCTACCCTGTATCTCCTGGTTTCTTCTGAGAATTTGCCCAGATATCATTTAGATATTACTTATCATTGGTCCCCAAAACTTCCATCTTAAATGTTTTGTCACCTGTTGGGTGAGGCACTATCTTAAGTTATTGTGGTTTTGAATCCTGGAGTCTGTTCCTTGCTATATCAATGTTGGACTGACTGTAAATCCTGTCATAGGCTCCCACATCTCCATTCCAATCTCCTTAATCTTAAATAGCAAAAGAAACAACAGCAAAAGCAGCAAGACAGAGAATAGAAGCTCATCTTCATGTATTCTATGTTAGCCTTGGATGGAGGGAGAGCCTGAGATCTCTTCCCTTACAGCATTCTCTCTTTTTCTATTAAGTGAAGGGTAAATTAGTCATCTCTAGTGCATATGGAATCCCCCCAGCCCCAGTCATTCCAAGTTATAGCTGTATAGTCAAAGATACTCTTCTTCACCATATAGTCAGAAGAACAAAGTCCACATAGAGAATGTATCAACATATTGCATGCTTATAAAGGCTAGACTCATTGACCAATCAGTTACTCTCTGGGTATATACATGGGTAAAACTACCTCTGGACTCACCCTTTAACTCATACTGATGCTAATATATTGAGTGCTCAGAAATATGTCTTTAATATTTTCTAGGGGAAGTACTATGAGTAACCATATTGATACTAGCTTAACTGCCACTGATATGCTTCCGTTTATGAACCAATAGATCACATTAGTACTTTTAGCAAATGATGGAATAGCTAAGAACAGCAGTTAAAAAGCATGTCTTTCCAAAACAAGGATATGCACTCCCACAAATAGTCAAAGGCCTGAGGATGGAGGGAGAAGAATAGAGAGAATTATAAAATATATTAGTAATGTTTCATGCATCTAGGGAAAATACATGGCTAAGGCAACTCATAGCTCCAGGATCATAACGACTTTGTCTTTTCTGGCTCTAGATGGCAATCTCAAAGTTCTCTTTGGGGTCTATTATCAATGAAGAACTAGTCATTTTAATACTCAGCTGCCATAGCTCTTTATAAGTCATAGTATTTCCATTGGATGGGTAGCTTAGCTGGGTTTGCTTTTTATAGGGCACAGCTTCTTGACTGAATAAGTCAAAGCTGGATAGACCAAATCATTAAGGTGCTAAATTGTCTTTTCACAGGGTTTGACTATTCCTAGGTTAGGCTCAGTAGATTGATGGACATTGGACATGACTGCTTCTGAGATAGGATAGACAGGTTATATGGCTGCTAGACTGCTACCAAAATCCAGTTTGCAATTTCTCTTATCCTTGGCACTTGCTAGTATTCCTTGGAGACTGATTTCTAGGATTTCAGTTATGCTCTCCTATTTTTGTGATGTGTACTAATCAAGGAATCAGTACAGGTTGATGTTATGGCAAGATGTAGGAAGCTCTTCATTATTTTTATACTTGAGATATTTGAGTGATAGATGAGAGATGGACTAAACGAAGATGGTCTTTTGGTTGAGCTGCAGAAGCTGGTGGGCTGGGCTATAAAGCTGTTTAGTCCCCAAAGACTACTCAGGACTTATAGTGTTCTGCTAGATAGCTCAGAAAGCCAGATCCCCTAACCTTATTCTGCCGTAGATAGCTATAATCTTTTATCACATTCAATCACTAGCTTGACTGGATAGTGCTAGTTTTACATTTTTTTTTAATCTGAGAGTATTATTGTGCTTTTTAAGTTAGGACAATAGCCTTTAGGACTGATAGGAACCTCTTGTCTTCTATTCATTCAAAGCATTGTTTTTATACACTGGTATGCTGGTAAAACTAGCCCTCTGGGAAAAAAAAAAAAGTGTGCATAGATCCATTTTTCAGTTTAATCTACATTATTAACTTTTATTTTTTTCACCTTCTTAACTTTCAACAACCAACTAAACAATAAATCAGATACTGATTTTAGCATTTGCAGATTTCCAAAGATTGCCCTTTGGAAATACACTGAAAATTTAACAATCAGTTCTCCTGAATTGATATGAATTGGTTCTAGCACACTCCTAGTTTGATCCCTCTTGACAAAAGATACAAGATGTCCTTCTGTTTATTTATCCTTTCTGGTTGCAAAGATTTCCCTCAGTATGGACATTTACTTAGAAACATCACTTCCAATTCAACCACTTAACACTTCCCAGAGTCTTTTTGAGGTCTTATATGAAGGAGTAGTTAGTTATGATGAGGATATAATGCCTCCAATGACTTAGAAGCAAATTCATTTGTCTTTATAGCAATTAATCTGTTCAAAGCTCTGACTCTTTCTAAAGTACTAAATGTTTATTTTGAATCTTAAGATTTTTACCTTCTTTACCTTCTTCCTCCCCTCCCTCACCACAAGAACTAAACTTTTCTATTTTTAAAAAGCCACATTACTACATATGAATATATTAATTACCCCATTAGAATATACAGTCCTTAAGGACAGAGACTATCTTTGTTATTTCTATCTTCAATGCTTAATATGTCAGACATTACATAAGTGCTTAATAAATACCTAATTATTGATTGCTGGGTCAAAGGTAGAACTTAAACCTTTCTCTTTCTAACTTTAAGGTCAATACTCTCTCCTTCCTTCCCTCCTTCCCTCCCTCCCTCTCTCTCTCTTTCTCTCTTTCTCTCTCTCTCTCTCTCTCTCTCTCTCTCTCTCTCTCTCTCTCTCTCCAGGGTCAAACAGGTAGTAAGTGTTTCAGGCCAAATTTGAATTCAGGTCCTCCTGACTTCAGGGCATCTGTCTATAATGCCACCTAGCTGCCATAGTGCCAACTCATGATCGGCTATTACAAGTTGACTTCTTGTGAAGTTACACAGGGAAATATAACTCATTATAAGGTGATAACATTAAGCAATTGACCACTCAAAATTAATCTCATTCATATTACCCATTTTTATAGATGGTCACATCTTTCCTAATTGTAGATATTTGCTGCAAAAAATGTATTGAATATCAAAAGAATAAGGATAACCCATGGGGAAATTGGTGAAGTCCTCTATTATTTTGGGAATGATGATCCTTTTACAAAAATAAAATAGGAAATAAAGAATGTTAAATCTTGCTATCATATAGTATTGTTGAAACAATTATGTCCCTTCCACCATGATTCATTATATTTTCATTATTAGAATTAGCATCTATTTGTAATTTTAACATTATTGTGAAATAAGATGTAAACTTACATTTGTAATTTTTTAGTTTCAAATTTCAACATCATCCAAATCAAGCCTTTTATTTCATTCTTTACAATGTAATTTTGGTTCCCCTTTTAAAAAATTAGATTCACTTTTAACAGTCTTTTTTCCAGCTACCAATTATCCTCAGATGAAAAAGACCTCCTGTTGTTATAGTTAGTCTTTTTGAGAAGGAATTTGTAATAACTATAAATTTCTTTCTCTTGAATGATCCTGCAAAACCAATCTAGACTCTTGATCAAAGCTTATTTGTTAATTCCCACAGAAAAGTAGGTGCTTTTGGTGGGTTATACTGAATATAGTGGCAGCCATTTAAAATATCAGAATCAATTCAAGGTCACCAAATATGCAGTGATTTTATGTATATTGTAGGCATTGCATGTTGTATAGTTAATATAGAAGAATGTTTCCTGAAATAAAAATGTAATTTCCCAACACAAGATAAGTAACTCATACTTATAGCTCATTCCTCAGACAAGTTTGTTGATTGGCTACCTTTAGTTTAAGTCAGAAGTAAATCTGGTATGCTATGCAATCAGTCATGTGATTAAATCCCAGAATGTTAGCACTGAAAAGAAGTCTTTAAACCAACCACATCATTTCACATATAAGAAAATAGTGGCTTAGAGAAGTAATCATTCTGAGAGGTTGGCTAGATAGGCCTTCTAACATCAAAATTTCCAGCAGAAATGTCACAATATATTCTGAGTTCTGGAGATAGTTTCATATTATTTTGTAATCATAGTTATAGTCATAATCTTGAGCAAAAATGCTCAAGCATTGCATAGGTAATTATCTAATTTAGGGGATAGGCTTAGATTTAAAAAAAAATTATTCTCTTAGAAGCTGATAATCAATATAAATTGCTAATTCAAACCACATAGAGATGTTATAAAACTACTCTTAAGAAGAAGGAGCAAATAAGTGAAATGAGCAGAACCAGGCGATCATTATATACTTCAACAGCGATACTATATGAGAATATATTCTGATGGAAGTGGATTTCCTTGACAAAGAGAAGATCTAATTCAGTTTCAATTGATCAATGATGGACAGAAGTAGCTACATCCAAAGAAAGAACACTGGGAAATGAATATAAACTGTTTGCATTTTGGTTTTTCTTCCCAGGTTATTTTTACCTTCTGAATCCAATTCTTCCTGTGCAACAAAAGAACTGTTCGGTTCTGCACACATATATTGTATCTAGGATATACTGTGACATATTTAACATGTATAGGATGGCTTGCCATCTGGGGAAGGGGTGGAGGGAGGGAGGGGAAAAGTCAGAACAGAAGTGAGTACAAGGGATAATGCTGTAAAAAAATTACCCAGGTATGGGTTCTATCAATAAAAAGTTATAATTATTAAAAAAAAAAGGAGCAAATAATTTCTTCAAAAATGTGTAATTCTATTCTGTAGACCACATTGTTTCTGAATAGGAAGCCACTGATAATCAGTCTCATTTGGCTCTTTGTAATTAAGTCCAGATCCAGTGGATTAGATGAAGAACAGACTTAATCTAAGAAATATTGATTTATACCCATTTAAAAGTATTGTTTTACATTTCTAGTCATATGAAAAGATAATCTCCATCACTATTGATCAGAGAAATGCAAATTAAGACAATTCTGAGGTACCACTGCATATCTCTCAGATTGGCTAAGATGACAGGAAAAGATAATTATGAATATTGGAGGGGAGGTGGGAAAACTGGGACACTGATTCATTGTTGATAGAATTGTGGACTGATTCAACCATTTTTGGAGAGCAATTTGGAACTATATCCAAAGTTCCAATGGTCTTATAATGAAGAAAACCATCTGCACCCAGAGAGAGGACAGTGGGAACTGAATGTGGACCACAACATAGTATTTTCACTTTTTGTTGTTCTTTATTTGCATTTTGTTTTCTCTCTCATTTTCCCCTTTTGATTTGATTTTTCTTGTGCAGCATGATATTTGTGGAAATATGTATAGAAGAGTTACACATATTTAACATATATTAGATAATTTGCCCTCTAGGACAAGGGGTAGAGAGGGAAAAAAAAATTAGAACACAAAGTTTCGCAAAGATGAATGTTGAAAATTATCCACATATATATTAAAAAACATTAATTTAAAAAAAAAAAACAAAAAAAGCAAATTAGATTTCTTCTAATTTTCTAATTTCTTCTAATTCTAAAGTATTGGCTTAAATCAATGTTAAAGTACTAGCACAGACCAGGTAGTCAATAATTGCTTGATATTTTATAATACATCTTCATGTTGATGATCCATCATCCTTCCCCAGTAGGCAACAAAGGAGCTCAATAGTTGTTGCCTTTTGTGGAAGACAAAACATGGATTAAATAGTCATTTGACACAGTATAACTTTTTGGAGAATGTACCATAAAAGTCTCAGGAAAAACAGCAACAAAAAAAGAGCTATGTGTTCAAATATTTTAACTACAGTATTTGTAATCCACAAAACAATAGTAATAATTGGGCTATCCAGCAGCAGGAGATGGCAAAATGAATTGTGGTATCTAAATGTAATGGAATCCTGTGATGCAATTAGAAGGGACAGGCATAAAGAATATAAAGAAATATGAAAAGACTGTTAGGAAAATATGCAAAGGGAGAGAAAAAAAAGGAACCAAAATAGAGAATGTGTATATGTGTGTGTTGGGGATGGGGGAAAGAATGGAAAAAGAATTCTGATGGCAACTTATTTGGGGGCCTGAAAAGTTGGTATGACAGGATATATACTAAAATTTATTTCCTTAAATGTAAATGGTTACAAAGCAAATTTAATTAATTTTGTTTATCTTCACTACTAAGTTGAAACATCATTTAAAATTAAGTAGAATTCATGAAGCTCTTGCTTTGTATTTGGCCCATGAACTTCATGGACTGCATTATGTCTTGATTTTAATGAATATCTGTAGTTTTGAGATGATAACTCAAGAAAGCATAACCAGCAGAGTTTGAATTGTGGAAACATTAGAATAGGGAGAATCATTCCATGATAGTAAAAGGGATTTTTATTAAATGAATTAAGCTCATATTTCTGCTGCAGTAGTAGCCTATAGTCTCCTGTGGAGACTCTATGAGAGAGCAATCTGCAGGGGAATCTTCTCATATCACTGACTGGATCTGGATAGAGACTTTCAAGTCTAATAGCCCCTTTTGCTAGACTTTATTCTTAAGTTTTCAGCCTAGAGAGGCACTAAAATTTCTTGGCAGTTAAAGATAAAGGAGTCCACCTGACCTGGCTGGTCAGTTTTGTAAAAAATTCTGTTGCTTAAGAACTCAGTAGACGATATTATAACTTAAACTATGAGACACTTTTTTCCCCCTGTATCTTTCTTCATTAAATCTTCCAGAGATTGCCTCTATCATAAAGGAAAAGCCCTGAGGGTCTTCCCTTCCCAAATTTATTCATCTGAAAAGGCAAATTAGGTCATCTTTTGCTCCAGTTCCTACATACTTTTTGATCACTGAATGGCTGTTGTCTCAGACGAGATGAAACCAAGGAAATACCTTAGTTTTAAAAGGCCAAGGGCTCCCACTGTATTGGGGGCCTTTGCTAGTTATCCTGACCTATGTCTTGCCATCGATAATGACTCTGGAAGAGAGAGTGAAGCTGATGACTTTGCCCAGCATACCTCCACTTAAATCCAATTGACTCAGAAGTCAAGACATCACTCTGGAGATGTCACTAGTCCTTTTCAAGAATGAAGGACAAATATCAATATCCTAAAGAAGAGAATATTGAAAGTTCTGATTCAATGTTCCTCTTATTTTATTCAAATATCTGAAGTATTAAAATAATGTAGACTTTACTTCACCTTACTATAAAATCAATCCCTACTGACTTTGATTAGGACATCATAAAAATGTGGGAATATACTTGTAATTCTGGAAAGAAGGAGCTTCATAAAGTAGTTGAAAATTCCAAACTGGTACAGCTAGTATGACAGAGGTGGGGCAAATACTCAGTTGAACTCTCTCAACATTGCCTTCAAAACAACTTTAAAATAATGCCTCAAATCAAATGTTGGAGCTGCAGAGCCAACAAAACATTGGAGTGAGACAGTTTTCCAAAAAAATTAAGAAGTCAGATGGAGAAATTTAACACCAGGATAGAAACCTATCTGGAGACAGACATGTTCCATGACAATTGTGACCTCAGTAACAACAGCCACAGAAACAGCTGGTTTGGGAGTTCTCACCCCAGAGATGGTAAGGTGGTTAGACAACTGAATAGAAAGAGATTACAGGGTACCCTTTTCTGGCTCTGAGTATAGTTGACTCTGTTTGGCAACTATTAACTATAAGCAGTTTTGGATTACAGTTCCAAGGTAGAGGGGAGTTTCTCCTAGGTCATAAGAAAGCAGAGATCCTGATCACAATTTAGAAGCAAAGATGAATGATAGTATTTGTGACTGCAAGGTACCAGGAGCCTTCTGAGTAAAGATCAGAGCAAAGACGAGGAGAGCAATGACCATATGTCTTATAGGATTAACACAACCTTAGAAGCACCCAGAACTTGCAGACTCTCAGAACTTGCTCTGAAAACAGAAGCACACAGATTCCTAAGACAGTAAACATGAAAGAGTAATTATAAAGGATTCAATAAAATTAAACTGTTTATATTTCTACATGGGAAGATGATACCTCTAATTTCTAAGAATTCTATCATTATTAAGGCTGTTAAAAAAAAAAGTTAACATAGAGGTCACGGATATGAATTGATTATATTAGAATTATCTCTCCCTCCCCCCCCCCAAAAAAAAATGAAGGAGTGAGACAGAGATATATCCTGGGAGAATGGGGAAAGGAGAGGTAGAATGAAGAATTTTTTCTAACATAAATAAAAGAAATGCATTAAAAAAAGTGTTTATAATGGAGGGGAAAAATGTGGGAGGAGGATGGTAGACACTGCTTGAACTTCTTATCAGAATTGGTGCAAAGAGGCAAGATTATATTTACACATTCATTTGTGTATAGAAATGTAATTTATCCACTACGAAATCAGAGGATAAAAGAAAGAGGTGGGGGGCAAGATTGGTAAAACATTAAAAGATTTAGGGAGGCAGTGGTTAGAAGTAAAAGACATTTGAGAAGGAATAGGATAAAAAAGAGAAAGGAGGGAAAATAAAAGAAAATGGAAGAGAGGGATATACATAGTAATCATAACTGTGAATATGAATGAGCCGAGCTCATCCATAAAATGGAAGTAGATAACAGAATGGAGTAGAAATCAGAAACCAATAATATGTTGTTTACAATAGACACACTTGAAACAGAAAGACCACATAGAATTAAAATAAAGGGCAAGAGCAGAATCTAATAGGCCTTAGCTACAATAATAAAAGGTACAGGTAGCTCTTATGATCTTACACAAAGCAAAAGTTAAAATAGGCACAATTAAAAGAGATAAAAGAAAATTGCATTATGCCAGAAGGTACAATAGATAATGAAATAATATCAAAAATATTACAGCAAATTTCTTTGATAAAGATTTCATTTCTCAAATATGTACTAAGTGTAGAACTGAGTCAAATTTGTAAAAATAGGAGCCATTCTACAATTGACAGATGGTCAAGGAACAGGCAGTTTTCAGAAGCAGAAATAAATGCTATCCAGACTCATAAGAAAAAATGCTCTAAATCACTATTAATTGGAAAAATGCAAATTAAAACCATCCTGAAGTAATAAATGCTAGTGGAGATGAGGGAAAAATAGACCCATGAATGAACTGCTGGTGAAATAATGAATTGATGCAACCAGTGTGAAGAACTATTTGGAAGTAGGTCCAAAGCTTTGTAAAACTGTGCATACCCTTTAAATTAGCAATCATACTACTAGTTTTGTACTTCAAAGAGATAAAAGGACCCATATTACAAAAAAAATTCATAACATCTTTTTGTGTGTGTGGTGGCAAAGATTTAGAAATTGAGGGGATTGACTATCCCTTCAGACAATTGAGAAATGTCTGAACAAGTTGAGGAATATGATTGTAAAAGAGTACTATTGTAGTATAAGAAATGATGAGGGAGGTAGTTTCAGAAAAATACCATGGCAAAATCTGTAAGAACTGATACAAAGTGAAGTGAGAAGAACCAGGAGATCATTGTGCACAGTAACAATGTTATAATGATTATATGTGAAAATCTTGGCTACTGTGATTAATACAATGATCCAAGACAATTTCAGAGGACTTGTGATTTTAAAAATGCTTTTCACCTCCAGAGAGAGAACTGATGAACTCTGAGTGCAAATATAAGAGTAATCTTCTCACTTTCCTTATTTTTCTTGCTTTTCTAAAAAAAAATAAGGTTAATATAGAAATATATTTTGCATGATTTCACACAATAATTGGTATCATATTGTTTTCTCAGTGGGAGTGAGTGTGGGAATGAAGGAAAGAATTTGGAACTCAAAATTTCAAAAGAACAGAAAGTTAAATGTTAAAAATAACTAAACAATAGATTTAAATTGAAAAAAAATTGCTTTTATCACTCTCCAAATATATGTATATACATAGATACATGTGTGTGTGAAAAAGTGGGGAGAGAAATAGAGAGGAGGAAAGAGAAAAAGGGGAGAGTTGAGAAAGAGAGAGAGAGAGAGAGAGAGAGAGAGAGAGAGAGAGAGAAACTAACATTTTTATACTGCTTTAAAGTTTATTATTGAGTTATTTCAGTTATGAAATAACTGTTCTTGGACTGTTAGACTGTTTTTGACCCTATTTGGGATTTTCTTGGCACAGATATGGAAAGATTTGTCATTTCCTTCTCTGACTCATTTTACAGATGAGGAAACTGAGGCAAATAGGCTTAAATGACTTCCCAGGGTCACATAGCTAGGAAATGTCTGACTTTGAATTTAAGTTCAAACTTCATTTAAAAAGAGACATTCCTCACTCCTTTGTATGGATTATTGCAATCAAGGACAGGAAGAAAGGAACAATCACAATACAGTTCCATAAGAATATCTAAAACTATTATTTGCTCTATCTACTGTGTCACCTAGATTCCTACTTTAAAATTTACAAAGTTCTTTATATCTATTTTTTTCACTAGATCCTCATAATTATCTTGTGAAATAGGTACTATTATGATTCCTATTTTCTCAAATGAGGAGATTAAAGATGAGATAGCTTAAATCCTTTCTTCAGCTTTAAGACAGAATAGATTAAACTCAGGGCTCCCTGAATCCAAGTCCAGCATTCCATTTACCATACTAACTAGCGACCTCAATCATATCAAATTGTATATTCTACCACTCTTATAAAGCCTCTGTGTACTCCCCCAAACTGTTTGGTATCTGTTCTCTCACTATTTTCTAGGCATTGGACAGGAGAATGCCTGGAAATGGCAATTCCTAAAATAAACAATTCTGAGAACTTGCTGGAATAAGGAGTATTAAGGAAAATTTCTAGTTCAATATAAACATGCAAATCTAGCACATGACTCCCATACAAAGAAAATAGATCCACATGGTCAGATTAGGTTACATGCTTCTAGCAATGTGTCCTCTTGCTAAAATCTAAAAGTTTATGAACTTATCCCATAAGGCTAAAACAATATTTTATCTATATTACAAACTCTGTTAAGGAAGAGTCATTGATTTCATGGAAAGGGTCTGATTCTATTTATAACAGAAATTGACATCAATCCAGTCCATGTGACTGTTTGGAAAACTTGTTTGGTACCAACATCATTTAAAAGAAAGACACACCTCAAGACTCCCTTACATGGACTACTGAAATCAAGAAAGAAAGGAGAGAACAATCACAAACCAGTACTATAAAAGTATCTAGTGTCATTTGTTAAGCATGATACTGCTAAACATGGGTGAGCTGAGAATCTTATAATTAACTGCAGGCTTATTGAAGATATGATATATTTTTTGGCTTCATTTTTATATTCCTTAAATAGAACATTTTGTCTTGCACACGATAAATGCTCAATTAGTGTCCATTCGTATAATGTCTCACTAGAACAAATGGAAGATATGAGGTCCATAAAGTGGAGTGTGTGTGTGTGTGTGTGTGTGTGTGTGTGTGAGAGAGAGAGAGAGACAGAGAGACAGAGAGACAGAGAGAGACAGAAATAGAGACAGAAAGAGAGAGAGAGAGAAGAGAGAGAGAGAGAGAGAGACAGAGACAGAGACAGAGACAGAGACAGAGAGAGAAACAGAGAGAGAGAGACAGAGAGAGAGAGAGAGAGAGAGAGAGAGAGAGAGAGATTTTATTGCTACCACTTTGAATATCTTTTTAGTTGCTTCAGCAGGTTTATGTGGCCCTTTTCCACCTTCTTCATATTTGGGACCCATTTTTCTTTTTAAAATTTATTTCTTTAATATTTTCCCCCAGTTATATTCAAAACATTTTTTTACATTTGTTTTTAAGATGTTTGAGTTCTAGGTCCTCTCCCTTAACCCTACTCACAATTAAGAAACCACATGTGAAGTTATGCAAAACATTTACAAAAAAAGCTAAGTTGCAAAAGAAAACATAGATCTTCTACCCCGATGAAAATAAAAATCCTCAAGAAAAAATAAGTTAAAAATAAAGAGTAAGATAAAGAAATAGAGAAGCTTTCATCTATATGCAGATTTCATTAGTTCTTTCTCTGGGAATGGATAGGATTTTTCATCATAAGTTCTTCAGAGTAGTTGTGGACTATTGTACATTGCTATTACTTTGTATATAGTATATTTCACTTTGTTCATGGAGGGCTTTCCGGGTTTTTCTTTTTTCTTTTCCCCAAAAGCATCCTGCTCATAATTTTCTAGAGAACAATAATATTCCATCAAAGAAATTGCTTCAAAATAATTTTTAAAAATATTTATTATTGCTAATCATATTTCCCCCCATTTATTCTCTCTCTTTCTTCATCCTGTCCTTCTCAGAAGTGTTTTGCTACTCCACTCCTTGTCCCAATATGCCCTTTCTTTTTGATCCTCCTCTTTCCCACAATCCATTCCCCTCCTATTTTCCTGCAGGCTAAGATAGATTACTAATTCCCTATTCAAAATGTATTTTATTTTCTGTCTGAGCCAATTCTGATGAGAATAAGGTTCACTCACTCACCCTATCCTTTCTTCCTCCCTCCCCCCCCCCATTGTAAAAGCTTTTCTTGTTTCTCTTTTTCATGGCAGATAATTTGCACCATTCCATCTCTCCCTTTCCCTTTCTCCAAATACATTCCTCTCTTATCCCTTAATATCATCATTTTAAAAAATATTATTCCTTCACACCAATGCCCTCTGTCTATATATATACACTCCTTCTAACTGTCATAATAATGAGAAAGTTCTAATGAATTACAAGTATCATCTTCCCCTGTAGAAATGTAAACAGATAAACCTTATTTAGTCCCTTATGATAATCACTTTCCTGATTACCTTCTGTAATGGGCTGAAGCTCAAGTTGATGCACTGAGGTCTCAAGCACATGAGGCTAAATAGTAATTGGACCGATACTCCATTAATATATATGCTTGGAGAAAGAATGGCTCTCACCCACTCTTTGTGCAAGTCCTGATGTGTTGTATAGGAAATGATGATTTTTGTGGGTGGAGGCAGAAAGGCGGAGAGAGAGGCAGAAAGAGACTGCTGGCTGATTCCTGTTGCAGCTGCTCACATTGCTAATCCCCCTTCACTTCCAAAAAGAATAAAGATTGAAGATTTTCCCTTAACCTGAATTCTTGACTCCTGCTTTTTTTAAAATACGTGGTCATCACATTTAGTGCCCAAGCGTGGGAACCAAGGACCCTACTTTCACTGAAGAAGTCTCCAGTGACCAGGAACTTAGGTGAGTATAATAGACAAAAAGGGAACTTATTTTCTTAAAGACTAAACTAGTAACCTTTTTTGGCTGAAATGGGACAGATGATAGCTAAAGATTCTCCATCCCCTCACCCCTACCCCCAACCCCTCAACCCCCACCCAGGAGTGGCACTATAGAAAGCATGCTTAAGCTGATAGAAGAACAAGGGCTACTTATAACTTGGGAACAGATAGTTAGATTTCTGGGTATATTAAAACGCACCTCCCCTTGGTTCTTAGAGGAAGAGCAAATCTCTCGAGATAATTGGACATTAATTGGGCAACAGCTCTCCGCATATTACAACAAAAACAGTCCTCATTCAATTTCCTTCGAGGCATTCTATTTATACAATATAATACAGTTGGCCTTAAAGAACCCTATGATTTATAGAAGAAAGAAAAAGAGCTCTAGGAATAGCCAAATGGGGAAGCCTGAGATAAAGGAGGAAGACAAAGAACAGATTAATGATCATATCCCCACAGGGCATGGAGACTTAAGTGAGGCTCAAGGGTGTGGTGAATCTAAGGCAGTTTCAGCCCCACCTAAGGAGCAGGTAATTGACTCTCCTCCATCAACTCCACCCTCGGGAATGGAGGGAGGAAGGGTAGTTGGGGGGCGGGGGGTGTGCAGTGAAAGCACCAGCACCTTCCCCCCAGCATCCCCCTGCTCCTATGACTAGATTGCAAAAGGGATTAATTAAGGCCAAAACGGAAAGCAAAAATGTAATGGAACTTTAACATCACATTTTTCCTGTAATTCAACAGTTTAATTCTTCAGGTCAAGAAAATAGAAAATGTGCTCCTTTTGATATAGGAATCCCCAAAGACCTGAAAAAGGCTTGGGCTCTTTATGGGGCTACATCAGCTTATGTTAAGATGTTATTACAGAATTTGGCTTTTGAAATCTTGACCCCTAATGACTTGAAATCTATAGCAAGGATATGCCTAGAACCTGGACAAAACTACTTGTGGCTTTCTGAATATAGTGAGCTCTGTAGGATACAAGCCCAACAAAATAGTCAAAGTGGAGTTCAAGCTGCAATCACCTGTGACCTACTAACAAATATAGGTTCCTATGCAGATGTCACAGTACAGATTAATTATTCCATAGCAGCATATGAGCAAATTGCTGCTAATACTATCAAAGCATGGGCTTCTCTCCATAATAAAGATGACAAGGGTGAGGCTTTCACAAAAATAACACAAGGGCCAAATAAACCCTTTGCTGACTTTGTGGGACATTTGCAGACAACTATCACAAGAACGAATGGGGAAAATGCAGTAACAGACATTTTGATAAGGCAACTTGCTAAGGAAAATGCTAATGAGATTTGCAGAAGAATTATACTAGGACTATGAAAGGATGCTCCTTTAGAGGAGCTCATAAAGACGCTGTGCCACAGTGGGCACAAATGCCTTTTATAGCCAGACTATGATGCAGAGTTCCCAGGATCCATACATGGGGAGACATGGTCCCTTCTGGCAAGGGACTTCCAGAGAGACTCATCAGTGTTTTCAGTGTGGTAAAGTAGGGCATCTGAAAGCTCAATGTTGGTATAGAGACAGAGTGAGAAAACAGGGTGGGAGAACAAGAACCAACACCCCATGTCCAAAATGCAACAGAGGCTTCCATTGGGCCTCAGAATGTAGACAGATTCAGGGAATTGGGATGAGGAGCCCAGCCCCAGGGCCCAAGGCAAAAAAACACTTGGGGCATGATGGCAGCCAATGGTGCACCCAGAGAGTGCCTAGAAGTCCAGTACCCAGACATGACCAATCAGCCAGAAAGCCATATGATGGGAGAAAGGGATTTCACAATAAATCAGCCAGGAAGCAACCTGTTGGGAGAAAGGAATTACAATTGGGGAGAATAGAGTTGTATGTAGCTGGGACAACTGAGATACCCCCTGTAGAGGTGAAATGGAGTAAAGTGGAGTTAGATGCAACTGAATCAAGTTTTAGCAGTTTTGTGCAGCTGTTTTCAGATATCCTTCTAGAAATCTGACCACAAACACCCTTCTATCCTGGAGCTGTTAGGTGTGTCCTACCCCACTGTAATATAAAATCTATTGCGCTGGTCTGGGCTGGGGCTCTACTAATGGGAGCGAAAGAGGGAAGGATTGTGCTGGGACTGTATACCAGATTCCTATCTGGTTGCCACAGACCCTCTCCACTGACCTTTCTAATGAGGTTAGGCACAGAGCAGAGATTGTGGGAACCCATTCTGGTTGGCGCAGGTCCTTCGTAAAAGAATTTACAAACCAAAAAGTTAGACTGGCAAAAAGTTTATTGCCTTCTGCTGGAAAAATTTGCTTAGAGTCATTATTTAAAGGAATTTGGAGCAGTTTCAGGGAGAGGTTAGGCAAGTTCTTGCCTTTACTCCACCATTTTGGCTCTGCCCCATGGGACCCATTTTTCTGTAGTTATCAAGGTCTGTCTCTGGGTAAAGCTGAGCTGGTGACTGAACATGTTTCTGACTTTGATGTTCTTGGGCAGCTGTGAATATTTGCATTATGTATAAAGTGCCTCCAGGAAGCTAGAACTATGCATCCTAATAGTGCCAGGGGCAGCAGTGCCTCTTTTCTTTCCATCTCCATGCCATTATCTAGTCCAAAATTATTCCCATTTAACAAGTTCCTACTCATAGAGTCTTCATGCTGGTTGTGACTTTTTTTTTGCACATTTTGGAATCCCCCCCCCCCAATGGTTTGTCATTAAGCATTGGAGTCTGTCTTTTAGAGTTTGCTTTATGTCTTAACGAGACTGCTTTATTTGGCTTATATTTGTTCACCTCCATATACTTATTTCTTCTAGATATAACATGACATCTTCCCTTCTCTGACTTTGATGTTAACTTGAACATTTTACAAGATTAGTTGGGAGCAAAACTCTTTATTAGACCCTTTTAATTTCTTCCATGTCAGCTGTCCTAAATGCTCCTAGTGTCCAGTTCCTAAGAGCTTCCTCTCTCATAATTTTAAGCCTCAGGCAGCTCACTGGCTTGCCTAAAGCATTGGTCTTTCCTCTTTCAAATCTTTCACTATTATAGCAATGGAACTTGGTAATTGCTCTGTCACTTATTTAAAAGTTTGTTTAGAAAAGGTAAGGGATTTGGGGAGGGGAGAAACCACTAAAAGGTGAATCTATCTTTTAAAAAACAAATCCTCATTCAGTCACATAGCCCTGACTGTGTTTAGGTTACTACGATACTATTTGTAGTAAGTTCTAAATTCCATATTAGCTGCATATAGTAGCTTAATGGAATAAGTAAATCTAGCTAACCAGAGCAAGAAAAAAAATGGGGGAATCTTCCTAGAAAGGCTGAAATCTAAGAATAACACTTCTGTATTATAAGTGATGTGATAAGAACTCTGTGTCTTCCTGATATTTGTGAGGGGTGGCCACCTGGCCTAGGTAAATTCCTAAAAATGATCCCACCACCTGAATCTCCCTTGGGAAAGCTATCTGATTCCCATCTGAATCTCCCACTCCCAATTGATCACTTTGCTTTGGAAAACAATTACCATCCTTTATTGAATTGAAGATTAGTCCCTCAAATTCATCTGGAAAGTGCTCCCTAGCCCTGGGTCATAAAAATCTAATATAATCAAAAGCTGTACCCCAAACCTTTGCTAATTTCCTTTCTGAATTTGGCCCACTGAGGAAATTGTTTCTCAGTGTAAACCCATCTTTGCCAAAACCTACCTTTGCTATATTGCTTTGGAATTAGCCCTCTGGGAAGTTGTTTCTCAATGTAATACTCTCCTGCCGCCTCCCCACTTTTTTTCCCCCAAAACCTCACCTACATTCTGGGGCTGTGAATTTTTTCACCCAAAAAAAACTGCAACACTGGCCAAGGGACTCCATTGCTGATAGGGTTTCTCTCACTCCTCATTTCTCACACCTCAATGTAAGCACATTGTTAAATAAAATTACAATATTAAGAAAATTTCTGCTGTATCTGTTGAATATCACATTTAAGGGTAAAGTTGTGATAAAAACTGATGTGTGGATTCAAAATATCAAAATGAATTAAAGCTCAACACATTATTGGTAAACAAATGTCTCTGACTGCTTCCTTTTCCCAGGCTTTAGTCTAATACTTGAGTACAATCCCCTTTACTTTTATCTTGGAAATATTTTCTTTTATTCCCTCTACCTTCAAATTAATTTAAGTGCTATCTCTGACCTATTCCCTAATGTGGTAAAAAGATTGTAATTTAAAGTCAGAGGACTTACATTCAAATTGAGCTGAGATTTAATTTTTTTTTTGTCCTCAGTGATATAAATGCTGTTTCTTTTTGGTTAATACAGATTTTAATCTTTTCTTTTCAGCAATAGGTAGCTCATATTGTAAATCTCTATTTAGCTTTTAAAGTCCATCTTTCCAGACTCTTTAGACATCATTTCTCTTTCACGTTGCCATCTACACAAAGTGGCTTTTCTTTGTTCTTTTCAAAAGAAGAAATGGTTTTTCACTGACCATCCTCCAGGCCATGAATGTGCTTTCTTTCCACCCATAATTCATAAAATCCCCTTCTTTTTTCAAGAGGCAATTCAGGTACCTCTAAAATGAAATCTTTCCTTGACACCCCTCTCATACTTCCTAACTAATAGTATTTTTCTTCTCAATCTACATTGTTTTTAAATATTAACTTATATTTATTCTCTTCCTATATATTTGCAATATATTTATGCATGTATTTGTTTCCTCTGCTAGAATGCAAGTATAACTGTTTTACTTTTTGTATTTGTAATGCAAGCATCTAACAGAGTACCTGACATGTTATATGTGCTTAATAAATGCTTGTGTGAAGATAAAACTTCATTTAACTTCTTCACTTAATTGCTCTGTGTATCAATTTATTCATTTAGAAAATAAAGGTATTAGATTATAGAGTCTAAATCCTATAATCTTGTGATCCTAGGTAAGAAGCTCAACCGGGGTAAACTTTTTGGTGATATCCTAGAAAATTAGCTGTTGAATAAGAGTTAGTTATTACAAACTTCTCACCTAATTATCATGCTACTTCCCCTACTGACACATAGTAGGCCCTTAATAAGTGCTTTTTGATTGATTGGGAAGATCATCACAAAGGTTGATGTTAGGGTTAATTTTTTTTATAACTTTTTATTGATAGAATGCATGCCAGGGTAGTTTTTTACAGCATTATCCCTTGCATTCACTTCTGTTCCGATTTTTCCCCTCCCTCCCTCCACCCCTTCCCCCAGATGGCAAGCAGTCCTTTACATGTTGAATGGGTTACAGTATATCCTAGATACAATATATGTGTGCAGAACCGAACAGTTTTCTTGTTGCACAGAGAGAATTGAATTCAGAAGGTATAAATAACCGGGGAAGAAAAACAAAAATGCAAGCAGTTTATATTCATTTCTCAGTGTTCTTTTTCTGGGTGTAGCTGCTTCTGTCCATCTTTGATCAATTAAGGCTCTCTTTATCGAAGAGATCCACTTCCATCAGAATACATCCTCAAACAGTATCGTTGTTGAGGTATATAATGATCTCCTGGTTCTGCTCATTTCACTCAGCATCAGTTCATGTAATTCTCTCCAGTCCTCTCTGTATTTATCCCGCTGGTCATTTCTTACAGAACAATAATATTCATATTCATATACCACAATTTACTCAACCATTCTCCAATTGATAGGCATCCATTCAATTTCTAGCTTCTAGCCACTACAAACAGGGCTGCCACAAACATTTTGGCACATACAGGTCCCTTTCCCTTCTTTAGTATCTCTTTGGGGTATAAGCCCAGTAGAAACACTGCTGGATCAAAGGGTACGCACAGTTTGATAACTTTTTGAGCATAGTTCCAAATTGCTCTCCAGAATGGCTGGATGTGTTCACAATTCCACCAACAATGTATCAGTGTCCCTGTTTTCCCACATCCCCTCCAACATTCCTTAGGGTTAATTTTTAATTTGTTGCAATAAAATTGATTTTAGGAAATAATTTTAATTAATTAATTTATTTGTTCTGCTGAGGCAATTGGGGTTAAGTGACTTGCCTAGGGTCACACAGCTAGGAAGTGTCTGAGGCCAGATTTTGAACTCAGGTACTCCTGACTTCAGGGCTGATTCTATCCACTGCACCTTCTAGCTGCCCGAGGAAATTATATTTTTGGATTTCTTTCCACCTATCTCCATAATGATTTTCTTCGTTTACTCAACAATAAATCAAATACACTTTGCTCATTTTTACTTATCTAAACAAATGAATCAGAAAATCAACACTGAAATGATTGCATTGGTTGTGTAGCAATGAACTGCTCAGAAAAACATCTTCAGAATAGTCCATTCTGTCCTGTCACACAAGCATAGATATCCCCAGGGCAAAGTCCTACCTCAATGCTCCTTCCATTTTCTCCATTCCACATTGTTCTAAAAAGAACTTGTAGTTTTTCCAATATCCATTTATGACTTTTTCCAGCAAAATTCCTTCACTATTCAAGACATTCTTTGTTTTCTATATATTCTACATTCAGGATATTCATGTTTAAGCAACACTCTGATATACATATATAAGTATATATGTATATAAATATAATCAGAATGTACTAAGCTTCTCTCTCTCCCTCTCCCTCCCTCCCTCCCTCCCTCCCTTTCTCTCTCTCTCTCTCCCTTTTTACAAAGATTTCTTTAAGCTCTGAAATTGTTATTCAGTGAAGTCAAGTGGTAAATCTGTCCTCATCTGTGCTGTGTTCAGACTACTGACTGGAACAGTTTTTTTGGCTGACATTATTTTTTAAAAAAAGAAATATAACCTCAATCTATTTAGCTTTGCTTTTCTTTGTCTTCAATGATGTATGAAATTTCTTTTAGGTTATTGCAAATTTTCATTTATATTTTTCTTTCCTTGTCAGCTGAAGGTGGCTCACATTTTACATCACTATTTTCACCAGGACTAGACGATGGCTTGCAGCTTCATTTAACAGATGCATATAAACATCTGTCTGACATCTGCATTAAGGAAACCTGATGAAGCCAACTTCAGAGTTTTCACCTGACTGAAGTAGCACAGAAATAAAGCAAGTCCTTTGTTATATTGACTTGGAAGAATCTGACCTTATAAGGAAAAGAAAAATAAATGTCTTCCCTGAAAGGCCATGTGGAATTTATGCCATAATTATTAACTAAAGCCTTCTAATTAAATTTTGAAAAATAGTCCCATCAAAACATTTTTAGAAGGGTACTCTTTTGAAAGATAATTCTTTAACAATAACTTCATTTTATGGGAATGTGAGGTTCTTTTTTGTGTATCCTTTGATTATTTCTCTTAGCAGACAAGACAGAGTTAATCCTTTCTGGTTTCTATGTTTATTAATGAGATATTAATTAATTAAATAATATTTGAAGATTAGGATTAAAGTTTGAATATTAGAATAATGTGCTGCCCTAAACTATCCAAAATAATAATACTTGTTATATTTCAAAGAGAATTAATGTAGAGAGTTAGAGTAGAGTAGTGAAGAGCTGACCTGGGAATAAGGAATAGCTGGGTTGGTGTCCTGACTCATATGAATTTAGGAAAATCATTTAATTTTTCAGTGTTCCAGGCAAAAGGTGCTAATTCTTGCATTGATTAGAATTGTAGGCACCTTATCCTTGATGGGTGAACTCTGAAATTGTGTTCCCTTTCATCTGTAAAAGGAGGGAGATTCCAGTTGAGGCAGATTTTCCAGACAAACCTTTTGCTAAGATAATAAGCAGCATCATTCAGTTGGAAATCTCAGGTAAGTCACCCTCACCCCCATTGATCTTTTGTAGCCAGATCTCCATTCAGGAAACTCCAAATTCTGGGAAAAGCCTTCAAATTGATTTTCATTCATTTGGGAGATCTTGCTCTGATAATCAGCTCAAATTGCCCCAGCCCCAAGATCTGCTCATAAAATAGGTTTCTGTTCACTCATTCTTTGCAAATCTCCTCATTAAGAGATTTGTCACTAAGAGAGCTTCTTGGTGAAAAATAAAACTTCCTCTTTTTTTTGCCACTAAGACTTCGGTTTCATGAATTCTTTTCACATTGGACCTGCATGGAAACCAGAGGGGATTCTCACATCAATTCTCACACTTCAGTTCTCTACCCCTTAAACAGCATCATCCTCCTTCCCACAAAGTGTTTCCAATTAAAGCTTTTAAATTTGACATCCTCCCCCTATGTCCTGTGTGTACATATCTCAAAAGAGATATGACACCTCGAATTGTCTTGAATTAGAAGTGAAAGATGTATTTGTGCTTGAAATTACTATCTTTAAAAGGAGATTTTTTTACTAGATGATTGTTAATTTTTCTTTCAGTTCTTCCATTTTTTTTAATTGTATACCCAGATGCCCTCTAATATCTCTTTAATCTCTATGGTTCTATAGTTCCTTGATTCTGTGTTCTGACCTTGTTCAATAATTCTGGGTTCAGAGAACAAAGGAATTCCCTTAAATAATGGGTTCTGAAGCTGAAACTGGGACATATAATCAAACAAAGCTATATCTTTTATAGTTTTATAAAAAAAAAAAAACATTTCCTTTTTCTTGAAATCAAGGTTCTCTTTCCAAATCCGAGATATTTCACACTATAATAAACACTAAACTTGGTCAAACAAACTTGGTAGCTGAAGCCAGTCAAAATAATAGGCACTAGTTAACTGTAAAGGAATTTTAAAGGATCCTATCTATGTTTCATTTTCTATTGTTCTTGGATGTAAAGGCTCTAGTTGTGAGGGCCAGATTAAGCTAATGAAGATAATATATCAACATGACTGAAAATCTGGTTTGTTACCATTCAAGCATTCAAATACTACATCCTAATTCTATATAAGTCACAGAAATGGCTCTAGATTTTTGTACAGAAGGACTTGACGTCTAAGACACACCATTTTCTACTCACTTAATTATGCTTCTAGGCCTGACTAGAAATATTACAAGGATAAATTTTAACCTGATGTTTCAGCACATTAAGCTTCAGACTAAAATAAGGAATAAAGAAAATATGTAACTAATAATCTTATAAATTTAAAGAGATATTTGATTTTTTATAAGGGAAAGTAATTTTCTTCTGCCCTAGACTTTTATATGTCATATAAAGATAACTCATTAATTTAATTCTTTGCCTCTACATATTTAGAAGGAAATGGGAATAGAAGAAATTCTATTGGGAATTCAGAACAAAATTTCAAAAAAACATTTATTTTACATCTGACTATTGAGAGTGAAAGAAGCAGGTATTGAGTATAAACTAGAAAAAATAATTACAGAATGTTATTGTTTTTAATTTTCAAAGAGGACCAATGATATCATGGAGTCATGTCTTGATTTACCCAAGATTAAATTATATAAAGCTTCATTCTTTATTCTAGAGTCATCAAAGTCCAGAGGTAAGAAAATCAGAACTACTGGTGATGGCCCAGGATGTGGTAGATGATGTTAGTAGCTTCTATATTTGACCAAGTTTTAAGTGTTCCACAGTACTTCAGCCATCTTCAAGACCATTGGAATGAATTGTTCTCATCCATCCACTCATGGAATTGAAGAAAGAAGAAGCTAGAGAGGAGCCTTCATATGCTTGGTTATTAAATATTATATATATGCACATCATATTAATATAAACAGAAAAGCAAGACAGTTACTGTTCTCAAATTGTTCACATTCTATTTGGAAGAGATAACACATATAGGAGGGTTATGGCCAGAAATCCTAAATTTTCAGTGGTGAGGTGGATGGCAAAGTTTAGTCATTCTTAGTGTGATTCATTGGATCAGAAAACATTGTGTCAATTGATCTTCACAACAATTTCATGTAGTAGGCATGATGTAATTAATAAAGAAATCAAGGTTTATAGTATTTAATACCAAAAAGATATCTTTATCACTAAATCCAATGTTATTTATACTCATTTTCCTTGATTTTTCTGTAGCAATTAGTACTGTGGACAACCATCTCTTTCTTGTTATTCTCTCTTTCCTTGGCTTTTATGACATAGCACTGTTACTTGTCACTCCTTTCTTTTCTTTTAGGACTCCTCATCTTTCTCCTGTTTTTTAAATGTCAATGTTCCTGAAGCAGCTAGGTAGTGCAGTGGATAGAGTACCAGCCCTGAAGTCAGGAGGACCTGAGTTCAAATCTGACCTTGGAGACTTAACACTTTCTAGTTCTGTGACCTTGGGCAAATCACTTGACTGCAATTACCTCAGGGAAATAATGTCAATGTCCCTTAGTATTCTATCCTTAACCATCTCCCTTTTCTCTTTTTACTTTAACTTTGGTGACATGCACTTTTGTGATATCAATTATCATCTCCAAGCAGATGTCTCCCAAATCCCTTTGTAGCCAGACTTTTCGGTGTATGAGGGAATGATGGCCAGGAGAAACTTTACTATATATCTCAATCACCAAATTTTCCACAGGGTTCAAGTTTCATGTTTCCAACTGCTACTTAATATCTCCACCTGATTTCAAATAGGTAATTCAAATCCAATCAGCTGATAAGCATTTATTAAATACTTACTAATAGTCAATATGTAATTCATTGATATACCCAAACTTGAACTATTCTTCATCTTATGAGCAGCACTGCTTCTCCATCTAGAATTTCTAGATTTTAAAATTTGTTTGTTTGTTTTCTGTTACTACCATTCTATCAATCACCCAAGCTCAAAACCTAAAAGTTTTCTTTGACTCTTTCCTTTTCTTTCACTTTGAACAAATTGCAAAGATTCTTTGATTATACTTCTGTTAGTGTTTAGCCTTTCATCTGTTTCTGCCCAGTTTATAGTAGTTACATCTTAATATCTTCCTGCTTTCAGTCTCTCATTTTTTAAATCTATTATCCAATTCCTTTCTTCTTAAAATATCTTTGTTACCAAATTGTTCCACAATTTTGCTTTTTTCAGGCTTTTCTCATAGTACTGTTCTTCAGAAATCTCCAGGTTTCAGTCAAACTGCACACACTTCTACCATTTTTGTCTTCCCATCTCTATCTGTTGAAATTCATCTCTTAATTTAAGGTCCATTCAAGCACAACTTCCTCCATGAAGTCATATTTGATAAACACTCTTTCTCCAATTGAAAAAAAATCTCTCCTTCAAATTTGTTATAACATATTTCCTGGACTTAAGTGCTTATGCTCTCTTTTATATCCTTTATTGATATACATGCTTTTATCCCCATTGGATTATAAGCTCCTCAAAAAGCAAATTCTGTATTATATTGTGATGTCCCTAATGCCTAGCACAAGATCAGGCACATAATAGACAATTAATGCATGCCTAGTGAATTGATTTTGTACAAAGGATTACATTATTAGTTTGTAGTAGAACTAAAACAATAATCCATATTCTGACTCTTGGATTACTATTTTTCTATTATAAATTCTTTGGATAAAATACATTTCAAAGCTTTCATAGAACACATATGCCCATCAAGATTCAGGTTTTTTTTTTGTTTTGTTTTGTTTTTACAATTAAAAATGGCTATCTAGTTAATTGGAGGTATGTGGAAAAACCCATATGGTCATGTTTACTTTTTCATCTTTGTCTTTGGTAATTCATTTGCCCAACAATGATTCCAAGTGAGAGAGCCTTTTCATGGAACAGTACACTTCTCATATTCATCTTGTTCAACACAGATTCTCTTGTTTTGAAGCTGCAGCATACCTTCTTAGCTTTCTATTATTATTTTTACATACCATAGCAGATACTTCTGATAATCATTCCATTATATATTTGAATCATAATATTTGGGAGCTTGAAAGAATTTTTATGATATTGTATTCCAATGAACTAAATTTAGAAGTGAGGAAGAATGGAGAGATGAGATAAATTTTCAAAGGTCTCAGTTCCCATAAGTGATAAATCCACATTCTGCAGTCATTCTACTATGCAGTTTGGGGGCCAGTGCAGAGAGTTTGGAAATTCAAATGCAGGCAGAAAAAATTCAGGGTCATGAAATCATGAAGACAGCTTTAAAGATGAAGGGGAAATGCTACCTTTATAACAAGGACCCCTCTTGAGATATATATGCAGAGGACAAACATCTGTAAATCCTGACGTACTTCTAGAAGCACCAAATCACTTTGGCATCTAACAAGTAATTGTATCAAGTGAGCCATGCTGGCATAAAACTATCAGAGATGAGATGACTCAGTATGAAGGAAGTGGAAAAGACTTGCCAGGAAATCATGAATTCAGCCTCTAAAGGAAAATAGTATGCAGAAATATGAAAGCTCCTTTGCATTGCAGTTTTCAGTGCAAGCACATCAAAATAGTTATTATGATTCATGATTAAAATTATTTTTTAAATAGTTTCATAACAAATTGTTATTCAATGGTTGAGTGACAGTATTCTAATCAATCACCTCTTTATCTTCTACCTATGTGCTAATTTTTATTGAAATTGATTAATTATTATAGAAGATACAGTCATTTGAAAATTACTTTAAGGTATGTCTTGATACTCTTGATAACAAATTGGTCAAACTATATTTAAAATAATTGTGGAACATAAAGAAAGGGAGAAACATTTGAAATGTTGAATTAAAGCAGAGGTTTCATTTTGGTCCACAAAACAACAAAACAGTTTTTTCTTAAATTGAAAGAATGGAAATTCAATTATATTATAAGAAAAAACTGTTTTGTTGTTATTGTGGACCAAAATGAAATGGAATGGAAATTCAGTTATATTATAAAAAGTAGGAATCAGTTGGGCATTTCCATTCATTTTAACAGATGATTTGGATCACTATATTAGCTGATTCCTTTGACTAGTTGAGGGTTGATTGATTTGCTCCCCATATATAGACTAAATCTATTTTACTCTATGAAAATGAAGATATGTCATCTGTGATTAAGTCAGTTAAACTTAATTAATAGGGGTGAGGAAGGAAGGAAATTTTTTTTTTAAATGTACTATGCACTAGGTAGAGTGCTAAGCACATGTAGGTACTATTATTATCCCATTGTATTATTGTTGTTTAGTCATGACCAACATTTCATGGATCCATTTGGGGTTTTCTTGACAAAGATACTAAAGTGGTTTGCCATTTCCTTTTACAGTTCCTTTTACAGATGAGGAAACTGAGGCAAATAGGGGTAAATATCTTTCCAAGAATCACAAGTAAGTGTCTGAAGGCAGATTTGAACTCAGAAAGATAAGTCTTCCTAACTCTAGGCCTAGTACTATTTTCACAAAGCCACGTAGTTGTTCATATCATTCTGGAGTACTGAGGAAACTAAGTCATACTGTTAGCATAAATCACTTAATAAATTAAATAAAGAACCAACAACATGATAAAGGAGGACTAAAAAATGCTAAAGAAAATAATACTTAAAAAATGCTAAAAAAATAATACTTAAAAACAAAATAGGCCAAATAGCAAAAGAGGTACTAAAAAAAATCCAATGAAAACTTCTAAAAAAGCAGAATTGATTATCTGGAAAAGGAATTGCAAAAGTTCATTGAAGAAAATAATTCCTAAAAAATTAGAAGTGGGCAAGTGGAAGCTAATGATTCCATGAAATATTAAGAAACAGTAAAACAAAATTACCAAGCATTATCAAGGAGATAGAATTTACTGGAAAATGAAACTTTAAAATCTCAAATTAAATCAATTTTGTGAGTTGAAGTCTATTTGGATCACAAATTTCTACAATTTTCTTAATGGTCTCTCTTCAATCAGTCTACCATTCCAGCCATCCTGCACATAACCTCACCTGCACATAACCTCCATATTGATATTCCAAATGCATAGGTTCTATAATGTCATTCACTTGCTCCATATATTTCTGTGACTCTCCATTGCCTTTATGATAAAATATATTTAGCATAAAAATCCCTTTAAAATGTGGCTCTAGCTTATTGTTTTAGGCTTTTTGCATATTACAACCTCTTACCACTATGAATCAAACACATTATTATTAATTACCATATATGGAATTTTATTTCCTATTCCTTCCTTCCTCCCTTCCTCCCTTCCTCTCTTTCTCCCTGCTCCCTCTCTTCCTCCCTTCCTCCCTCCCTCCTTCCTTCCTTCCTTCTTTCCTTTCTTTCTTTTCTTTCTTTCTTTCTTTCTTTCTTTCTTTTCTTTCTTTCTTTCTTTCTTTCTCTTTCTTTTCTTTTCTTTTCTTTGGCAATTGGGGTTAAATGACTTGCCTAGAGTCACACAGGTATGAACTGTTAAGTGTCTGAGGTCAGATTTGAACTCAGGTGCGCCTGACTTCAAGACTGGTGATCTATCCACTTCACCAAGTAGCTGCCTCATGTGCCATATTCTTAAATTGCTATTCTTCCTCACCTATAGTACTTGGAACTACCACTTCAAGGCTCAATTAAATTGCTAGTTTCTTCAAAAGATTTCTGCTGGTTTTATATTATTTCCCGCTTCCCACTCCCCAAACTATATATATATATTCACTTTGTTTATATAATGATACTTTCTTTTTTTTCTTTTCTTTTCTTTTTTTTTTTTTTTTTTTTTTGCTGAGGCAATTGGGGTTAAGTGACTTGCCCAGGGTCACACAGCTAGACAGTGTCTGAGACCACATTTGAACTCGGGTCCTCCTGACTTCAGGGCTGGTGCTCTATCCACTGTGCCACCTAGCTGCCACCTAGCTGGCCCTATAATGATACTTTCAATTGAATATAAGCTCTTTAGGGTAGTGAATCTCTCATTTTTGTATTTGTATTCCAACTTCCTAATATAATATCAGGATAGAATAAGCACTTGATAAATACTTATTTGATTGATTGATATTTCAGTGTAGGTATATATTGGAATAAGCATCACAACAAATTATAATAATACATTTGTCTTATTTCAAAATTTCAAATCTATATGAACAAAATTAAATTTCAGAAGCTCAGTTATGCATTATATCAGCTATTCAGAGAAGTGGAGCATTGATTTAGTAAATAGATTCAAAAATGGAATGGAAAATCACACATATATTTTGCTAGTTGAATAGGTAAACATTGATCAGTATCCTCAGTCCCTAAAAATGATCAGGGCAGGTCTACTGAACAATAGTTATTAAATAGATTAAAAAATGGAAGAGTGCAGTCAACTTTTCCTACTTTAGGATTTTGGCATCCTGCCATCATTATTGTTATACAGAGATGAATATTGTAGCAAAATAAAATTGGATTAAATACATATTTCCAGCTTTACTTCTAACAAATCCTTTACTCTGGGGAATTAATTGACTTTGCCTCAGTTTATCCATCTGAAAAATAAAAGCATTGGAGCAGCTGATCTTTCTTGAATGTTGTAGATGTCTATGACCTTGAAAAGAAGAATCATGAACAAGGGCAAATAAAAAGAATTGAAAGAATCTACTAGTTAATTATATTTGAAATAGTTTTTGAAAATATCTATGGCTTTTTTTTCATGAATCAAGCTCTGACTTTTCTAATAAAGTAAGTTTTGTTTTTCCTTTTTAAAGAAAGCACTTTATTTTACCAGTATACTGTTTTCTACTTCTCTTACTATGAGTCATTTAAATTAAATCTGTTACCACAAGAGTATAAAAGCATAATTGGTCTCATGTATTTCATGATTGTGACTGCCAAGACTGTACCCTGAAATTTTCATCAGCATACTAATAAATGCCTTAAGGAAATATAATTTATTTATGTTCCTCTGCATAGAAACATATCAAAAAGTTCTACTAATAATTCTGTTTTTAAACTTCTAATTAGAGCATTGATATTTTTCTGAAGTAATAAAAAAAACCCTGAGGGTGAAAGAACCTTATATCTTGGTATTTCCTGAAATATCATGGTGTCATAGAGGATTCATACTAAAGTAAAAAACTGGGGCAATTGTAGCTTAGAAGATACAAAAGAAGAAATAAAAGAAGAGGAATGATATAAATGAAGTATCCAAAATTTATTTGTGACTTTTTCTGTTCTGTTCAATTACAGAATTCATGCAAAAAAAAAAAAACCAAGGGAAAAAAAAAACAAATAAATACACTCTAAATAGCTAGAAACACTGGTCTTTGTCAAGAAAAAAAAAAAAAAAGAAGAACTAGAACCTCTCTCTTTCCCCCCTGTTTCAAGGTTCCTTACCTATCAGGGGGCCAAAGACAATAATTGAAAACAGATATCATAATAACATCAGCATGAAAAAAGCCCAGGAGATTGTCAAAGATTTGAAGAAGAAAGGATACAATTTATAGAAATTGTATTTTCTATACAATTTTTTTTTCAGCATAGCTGGGGTAAAAAGAATTGGAGGAGGAATTGGAAAAGAACTCAGAAAATACTGAAATACTACTCATCTAATTAATCGATCTGAGAGGGGGAAGACACTCAGAATTTCTGACTATAATAGAACAATTACTATTTACATTTCCTCAGTCATCAAAACCCATGCAAGGACCAAGAGAGAGGCTTGGACTTGGACTAGGTCATCTTTTTTTTTTTTAATTTTATTAAAACATATAATTTTTCAACATTGGCCCCTGCAAAACCTTGTTTTCTAAATTTTCCCCTCTTTTTCCCCAATCCCTCCCTTAGATGTCAAGGAATCCAATATATGTTAAACATGTTAAAATATATGTTAAATCCAATATATGTATACATATTTATGCAATTATATTGCTGCACAAAAAAATCATATCAAAAAACAAAAAGAAAAAAAGAGAATGCAAACAAACAACAATAAAAAGAGAGAGAATGCTATGTTCTGATCCCCACTCAGTTTCCACAGTTCTTTCTTTGAGTGTAGATGGCTCTCTTCATTACAAGATCACTGGAACTATCCTCAATCACTCCATTGTTGGAAAGAATCATGTTCATCAGAACTGATCATAGTATAATCTTGTTGTTGCCATGTGTAATGATCTGGTTCTGCTCATTTCACTTAACATCAGTTCATGTAAGTCTTTCCAGGTCTCTCTGAAATCATCTTGCTGATTGTTTCTTATAGAACAATAATATTCCATAACATTCATTTACCATAATTTATTCAGCCTTTCTCCAATTGATGGGCGTCCATTCAGTTTCCAGTTTCTTGCCACTACAAAAAAGGCTGCCACAAACATTTTCCACATCTAAGCCCCTTTCCCTCCTTTGAGACCTCTTTGGGATATAAGCCCAGTAGAAATACTGCTGGATCACAAGATATGGACAGTTTGATAACTTTTTGAGCATAGTTCCAAACTGCTCTCCAGAATGGCTATATCCATTCACAATTCCACAATGTATTAATGTCTCAATTTCCCACATCCCCTTCCATATTCATCATTATCTTTTCCTGTCATCTTAGCCAATCTGAGAAGTGTGTAGTAATATCTCAAGAGTTGTTGTGTATTTCTCTGATCAATAGTGATTTAGAGCATCTTTTCATATGACTAGAAATAGTTTCAATTTCTTCATCTGAAAATTATCTGTTCATATCCTTTGACCATTTATCAATTGGAGAATGATGTGAATTCTTATACATTTTAGTCAATTTTCTATATATTTTAGAAATAGACCTTTATCTGTACCCTTAAATATAAAAATGTTTTCCCAATTTATTGCTTCCCTTCTAATGTTGTCTGCATTAGTTTTGTTTACACAAAAACGTTTTAACTTAATATAATCAAAATTATCTATTTGCTGTTAAATAATGAGTTTGGAGTTAAATAATGAGAAATAATGAGTTCTTTAGTCACAAATTCCTTTCTTCTCCACAGATCTGAGAGGTAAACTATCCTATGTTCTCCTAATTTGCTTATAATATCACTCTTTATGTCTAAATCATGAACTCATTTTGAACTTATCTTAGTGTATGATGTTAGGGGCAGCTAGGTGGTGCAGTGGAAAGAACACCAACCCTGAAATCAGGAGAACCTGAGTTCAAATCTGGCCTTAGACACTCTGGGCAAATCATTTGATCCCAATTGCCTCAGCAAAAATAAATAAATAAAATAAAATAAATAAAGTATATGGTGTTGGGCATGAGTCAATGCCTAGTTTCTGCAATACTCGTTTCCAGTTTTCCCAGCAGTTTTTGTCAAATAGTGAGTTATCATTCCCAAAGCTGGGGTCTTTGGATTTGTCAAACACTAGATTGCTATACTTATTGACATTTTCATCCCATGAATCTAACCTCTTTTACTGATCTACTATACTATTTCTTAGCCAGTACAAAATGGTTTTGATAATTGCTACTTTATAATATAATTTTCATTGGGAATAGCTAGACCACCTTCATTGGATTTTTTATTTTATTAATTCTTTTGAAATTCTTGACCTTTTGTTCTTCCAGATGAACTTTGTTATTCTTTTTTCTATATCCATAAAATAATTTCTTGAGAGTTTGATTGGTATGCCACTAAATAAGTAGATTAATTTAGGTAGTATTATCATTTTTTCATATTTATTTAGCCTTTCCATGAACACAGTATTTTTCCACGTGATTGGATCTGACTTTGTGTGGGAAGTGTTTTGTAGTTGTGTTCATATAGTTCCTTACTTTTCCTTGACAGATAGATTCCCAAATATTTTATACTAACAACAGTTATTTTGAATGGAATTTCTCTTTGTATCTCTTGCTGCTGGTCTTTATTGGTAATATATAAAAATGTTGATGATTTATATGGATTTGTTTTGTATCCAGCAACTTTGCTAAAGTTGTGAATTGTTTCAGTGGTTGTTGTGTTGATTCTCTAGGATTATATAAGTATACCATTATATCATCTGCAAAGAGTGTTAATTTGGTTTCCTCATTACCTGTGAAAATTCCTTTTATCTCTTTTTCTTCTCTTATTGCCAAGGGTAACATTTTTAATACAGTATTGCATAGTAATGGTGATAGTGGCCAATCTTGTTTCACCCCTGATCTTATTGGGAATGATTCTAGTTTGCCGCCATTACAATGATGTTTGCTAGTGGTTTTAATTAGATGCTACTGATCATTTTAAGGAAAAGTTCATTTATTCCTGTACTCTCTAGTGTTTTTTAATAGCAGTGGTTGTTGGATTTTATCAAATTATTTTTTCTGCATCTATTGAGTTAATCATATAGTTTTTGTTAATTTGGTTATTGATATAGTCACTTATGCTAATGGTTTTCCTAATATTGAACCAAACCTGCATTCCTGGTATAGATTCTATTTGGTCATAGTGTATTATCCTGGGGATGACTTTCTTTGATAATATTTTACTTAAAATTTTTGCATCAATATTCATTAGGGAAATGGGTCTATAATTTTCTTTTTCTGTTTTCACCCTACCTGGTTTATGTATTAGTATCATAGCTATGTTCTAAATTTGGTAGGAGTCCTTCTTTCCCTATTTTTTCAAAAAGTTTATATAGTATTGGAATTAATTGTTTTTTAAATGTTTGGTAGAATTCACATGTAAATCCATCTGGCTCTGAAGATTTTTTTTCTTAGGGAATTGATTAATAGCTTGTTCCATTTCTTTTTCTAAAATAGGACTATTTAGATAATTTATTTCCTCTTTGGTTAACCTGTGCAACCTATATTTTTGTAGATATTCCTCCGTTTCACTTAGATTATCAAATTTATTGATATATAGCAAACAAAATAACTCCTAATTATTGCTCTAATTTCCCCTTTGTTGGTGGAAAGTTCTCCCTTTTCATTTTTGAGACTAACAATTTGATTTTCTTTGTTCCTTTTTCTAATCAAATTAACTAAAGGTTTATCTATTTTGTTGTCTTTTTCTTAAAACCAACTCTTAGTTTTATTTATTAATTTAATAGTTTTCTTACTTTCAATTTTATTAATCGTTGTTCTTTTTCTAACTTTTTTAGTTATAAGCCCAATTCATTGATCTTCTCTTTATTTTATGCAAGTAAGCATCTAGAGATATAAAATTTCCTCTAAAAACCACTTTGGCTGCATCCCACAAATTTTGGTATGTTGTCTCATTATTGTCTTTGCTTGAATGAAGTTATTGATTGTTGTTTCACCCATTCATTCTTTAGAATTAGATTATTTAGTTTCCAATTAATTTTTTATCTATTTTCCCTGTCCTTTTATTGAATGTGATTTTTATTGCATCATGATCTGAAAAAAAATACATTTACTATTTCTGCCTTTCTGCATTTGATTTTGAGGTGTTTATGCCCTAATACATGGTCAATTTTTTTATAGGTTCCATGAACTGTGGAGAAAAAGTATATTCCTTTCTGTCTCCATTCAGTTTTCTCCAAAGATCTATCATATTTAACCTTTCTAAAGTTCTGTTTATCTCCTTAACTTCTTTCTTATTTATTTTGTGGTTCAATTTAGCTAGTTTTGAGAAAGCAAGATTGAGATCCTCCACAAAACACACTTTTGTTGTCTATTTGTTCTTGCAGCTCTCTTAACTTCTCTTTTAGGAATTTGGATGGTATACCACTCGGTGCATATATATTCAGTATTGATATTGCTTCATGATGGTACCCTTTAGCAAGATATGATTTCCTTCCTTATCTCTTTTACTTAGATCTATCTTTGCTTTGACTTGATCTGGGATCAGGATTGCTACTCCTACTTTTTTTACTTCACCTGAAGCATAATAGATTTTGTTCCCGTCCTTTACTTTTATTCTGTATGTATCATTCTAATTTAAATTAATCTAAATTAGTATGTAAACAACATTGTAGTATTCTGGCTTTATGGGGGAGTTCCTCCCATTCACATTCACAGGTAAAATCACTAATTCTGTATTTCCTGCCATTTTATTTATCCTAAGTTATGCTTTTCTCTTTCCTTTCCCCCTTCCCTCCTCCCCAATATTTTGCTTTTGATGACCATGTCCCTCAAATAGCCCTCCCTCTTTAGAACTCCTTCTCCTTTCTTATACCTTTTCCCTACTACTTCTGTTTTCCCTTCTATTAGTCTTGCTTTTTCTTTTCTCCTTTTCCTTCCCAATTCCCTATGAGACAAATTTCTCCGTGAAACCAAATATGTCTCATATTCTCTCTTTGAGCCAAATCTGATGAGAGTAAGATTCACACAATTTTCACCTCCCCTCCCTTGTAATTATAATAGGTCTTCTTGGCCTCTTTGTCAGATGTAATTTCCCTCATTTTACCTTCATTTTCCTCATTTTCAAGTACAATACCCTTTCCACTTCTAGTCTCTTTTTTATATTAACACAATAACGTCAAGTTATACCCACATTCTCTAAGTATATCCATAACAGAAATATAGTTCTCAAAGAGTTCTTTCATTTTTACCTTTTTTTTATGCTTCTCTTGAGTTCTATATTTGGAGATCAAATTTTTGTTCAGCTCTGGTTTTTTCATCAGAAATAAATGATATTCAGCTATATCACTGAATGTCCATCTTTTTCCCTGAAAGCTAATGTCAATTAGCTGGATAGTTTATTCTTGGCTGTAATCCGAATCAGATTCCAGGCACTTCAGATCTTTTAAGGTGGAAGCTGCTAGGTCCTGGGTAATCCTGATTGTGGCTCTTCCATATTTGAATGGTTTCTTTCTGGCTGCCTACAATATTTTTTCCTTGGTCTGATAATTCTGAAATGTATCTACTATATTCCTTGGAGTTGTCATTTTGGAGTCTCTTTTAGAAGGTGATCAGTGAATTCTTTCAATGGCTACTTTACCTCCTGCAGGTTCTAAGATATCAGGGCAGTTTCCTTTGATGACTTCCTTGAAAGATGTAGGCTCTTTTTTTCATCATGGCTTTCAGGAAGTCCAATAATCCTTAGATTGTCTCTCCTAGATCTAATTTTTAGAACTAGGCCATCTTTTGTCTCATTTCAAATTCTGGGAATACAAAGAAAGGTCTCTATTTTCGTCAGATCCCTTTTTAGTGGGAGCTAAACATTTAATTGAATCTTCTACTTTTATCCCATATTGCCTTTCTTACATCACACTTCTGTGACTAGCCTCTGGTTTTCAAACCCTCAATCTGCCTCCCAGTTCCTTAGACTTTCCACTATTTTCTGCTGTCTCTCTGTGCCCAGACCTTTTCTATGTTGACTGATATCTCATAAAGGGGGATTGAAGCAAGAGAAGTATGTTAGCCAATATGTGAAGAATGAAATGCATTTTCAGAATCTACTTTATAAATGTGAAGAACACAGCAGGAGGAAAGTTCTGCAACACATAAGTTAATTTATGTGTTTAGATATATACATACATATTATAGAGATATATATAATAATAGCTAATATTTACATATGTGCCAGATATTAAACCAAGCACTTTATAATTATCATTTATTTAATTTTTAAAAATTTTAATAACATTTTATTTTTTCTAAATATATGCAAACATAGTTTTCAACATTCACTTTTGCAAAACCTTCTGTTCCAATTTTTTCCCTCTGTCTTCCCTCCTCCTCCAAGACAGTAAGCAATCTGATATGGGTTTAACAGAGCACTTTATAATTATCATCTTGTTTGTTTCTTGCAATCATTATAGGAGATAGGTACTATTATTATCCACATTTTCGTGATGAGAAAACTGAGGCAAACATTTGAACTCAGGTCTTTCTAACTTCTAACCTAGACCAGCTACATGGTACAGTTGATAGAGAGCTAGGGGCTGGGGTCAGAAGACTCTTTTTCTTGAGTTCAAATCCAGACACACTTACTTGCTATGTGGTTCCTCTTTTCTTCCTCTTTGCCTCAGTTTTCTCATTTGCAAAATAAGCTGGAGAAGAAAGTGGCAAATTACTCCAGTATCTTTGCCATGAAAACCCTGAATGAGGTCACAAAAATTCAGTCACAACTGAAATAACTGAACAACTTTTAACTACAGGATCTCTATGTGGAGTATCAATTAGCCTGAAAAGAGTTTTGCAGTCTTCATATCAGAGATACTAGTCCATCCGGAACACTCCATCCACTGCTGTGTATATCTAAATTTAGGAACAACTGTTGGGCCCATGGTGCTAGAGCTCAGTTCTACACCCTTGTCTATTAAGGGACACTTCTGTTTTAGATTAATCATATAAATGGTCAGACTAAGTTCAATCACCAGAGGCACCAAGGATCTAATGAGAAAGCAACTAGGATTTCTTTGTATATTTTTATGTTTCTACCCCTTACTCTAGAGACAAATTATTTAAAACTTAGAATGCACTTATGTCTATTGTTGTTGGTCAGTCATGTCTGACTCTTTGTGACCCTGTGAACAATAACAAGCCAATATTTTCCATAAGGTTTTCTTAGCAAAGATACCAGTGGCTTGCCCTTTCCTTTTCCAGTGCATTAACACAAAGAGACTTTTGCATACTACTTGTCTGAGGCCAAATTTGAATTCAGGACTTTTGACTCCAGGTCCAGCACTTTAGGTACTGTGTCACCTAGCTATGTGTCTATTATATATGTTCAAATATAAGGACTAAAAAAGTAATTAAGATATGATATAAATCACATATGGTATAGATATTTATTTCCTACATACAAAAGAAATCCTAAAGGGCACAAGACTTACCATGTATTAACTGAAAGACTTAAAAGAAAATTCTGTAAAAACATATAAGTACTATTATGATCTTTTTCAAGAATACAATGCTGTTTTTCTTTTTTTTGTTTTTTTAGTTTATTTTTTAAATAATTATAATTTTTTATTGACAGAACCCAAGCCTAGGTAATTTTTTACATTATCCCTTGCACTCACTTCTGTTCTGACTTTTCCCCTCCCTCCCTCCACCCCCTCCTCCAGATGACAAGCAGTCCTATACATGTTAAATATGTCACAGTATATCCTATATACAGTATATGTTTGCAGAACTGAACAGTTCTCTTGTTGCATAGGAAGAATTGGACTCAGAAGGTAAAAATAACCCAGGAAGAAAAACAAAAATGCAAACAGTTTGCATTCATTTCCCAGTGTTCTTTCTTTGGGTGTAGCTGCTTCTGTCCATCATTGATCAATTGGAACTGAATTAGATCTTCTCTTTGTTGAAGAAATCCATTTCCATCAGAATACATCCTCATAAAGTATCGTTGTTGAAGTATATAATGATCTCCTGGTACTGCTCATTTCACTTAGCATCAGTTCATGTAAATCTTTCCAAGCCTCTTTGTATTCATCCTGCTGGTCATTTCTTACAGAACAATAATATTCCATAACATTCATATACCACAATTTACCCAACCATTCTCCAATTGATGGGCATTCATTCATTTTCCAGTTTCTAGTCACTACAAACAGTACAATGCTATTTTTCAACATAGCCTTTGTGTTGCTCTACTTTGCATGTTAATAGTATGCTATACATATAAAATGAGAATAACAACAGGGGACTTCTTTATCAAGGATATTTCAACTGTAGATACAGTCCATGCTAAGGAGATTATGTAAAAATAACGTTACCTAGGTCCTTTTCCTTGTTGGAGCCCCTCCATCTCTCCCCCACAAATAAACAAACCTAGTAAAACTTATATTTATGTGATATTAAATACACAGATGGATTTCTGTGAAAATCCAAATGTGCTGTCTACAAGGTAGCATGGCAATTAAATACTTTGAGCAACTTGGGTTTCTGGCTCAATTTTCAATTTTCAGCTAAAAATTGTTATTTCATTTAGAAACAACATTTTTTTTGATAGGTCTTTTGAATGAAATGCAAGCCTCCTTTTCATTTATGTTTTTATTATAAGGAATCAGTGCCTTTTTTGTAATTTCTTCTTACCAGTCAGGCAAATAATTATCAAGGACAGCACTAACTATAATTTAACTATAATGGCTCAACAGATTGCTTCTGATTATCTTGGATTTCCATATCATGAAGAGAGAGGCTAAGAAATGTTTTTCTTTTTTTTTTTTTTTCTGAATACTGTCCAACTGTTTCCTAGAAACATAAAGAAACTATTATGGATTAAAAGATCTATGTCCACATTTAGAGGTCCTTTCAGTATCTGCAAAAGCTTTTAAAGCAGAATGATTGTTCTGATGATCCAATAAATCCAATGTAGCCAGAGACATTGTAAACATGAGTAATACCCTTAAAACATAAGTAATACAACTCTAAGATAGCACTGTTACTTGGGAAAGCAAGGGAAAAATTTTACTGGCCTTCTCTACTCAAAGTTTCTATTTTCATAGTACCCTAAAACACTATGAAAAGCACTATATGACCCCATATATGATTGCATAACTGAATATGGAGGGGGATCACAAAATTGTGATTTATTATCAATAAATGTTTGATATAGATACTTCTTGTGTATGTGTATGTATATACACAAAAATATCTTGAGTAAAAAGGTCATGAGTGGAAAAAGTTTAAAAAAATCTTGTCGTAAAAAATATAAAATCTCCTCACAATAGTCCTGAGAGGAAGGTAGTGCAAGGATTATTACCCCTTTGAAATATTACATAAGAAGAAATTGAGGTTCCCAATAGTTAAGACAATTATTCCAATTTGTAGTACCTAGAAGCTAAAAATCATTAGAAATAACTTTTAAAAATAAAATTCTTTTAATGACTATTAAAAAAAAAAAGCCTATATTTAAAATGCTTAAATTCTTTTCAATCTTCTCTAACTTCCATATTTCAGATTTCTTCACTTCAGGTCTAATATTTTTTCTACTCTGTCATTCATTTCTATTTACTATAGAATTTCACTCATAGCAGCTTTATTGGGCAGTTCAACTGGTGCTTTTGTTCTCTTATCTCACTGGCTTTGTCATGGAACCCAATAACAAGACTGCCATGTAGCCCATCATTTTCCTGACAGTTTAATTGATCTAAAAATCTAATGACATATTTTTAAAATTGATATATTTTCTCTTGACACAGAAGGCACTTGCCAACAAACATCCAAACAAACCTCGGCACCAAATATATTTGCCAACAATAGTTAGGCAAAACTGCCTATTAAAATGATTGCAATTTATTTTACTTGTCACTTTCACTTTTATAATTTACTGCTTGTGGACATAAAGAATCTATAACTGAAAGGGGTCTTGGAGATCATCTAATATAGCTTCTCTATTTTACAGGTAAAGAAACTGACATTCAGGGAGTTTAAACTCCCAAGGTCATGCATATGATTGAAAAAAAAAAAACATTTGCTAAACATCACAGGTTGCATTGAATCTTGTTCCTTTGATTTTGTAGTCAATCCTCTTTTCAGAATAATGAAGGATGATCACTCTAAATTTTGTAATTTGGTACCAGCATTATCCAGTATCATTGATCTAAGTTCTATTCACTCTTTGTGGTAACTAAATTCTCATAGCTATAATCATGTATATTGCTTCTCTGGTTTTGCTTTCTTCACTCTATATCACTTCTTACAAGTCATGCACCATTTCTCTGAAGTCTTCAAATTTCTCATTATTTATGGAACAATAATTTTCATTGAATTTTATGTCAATTTGCTTAACCAATTTGTTTTCAATATATTTTATTTTTTTAATATATTACACAAATGACTGCTATTAATCTTTTGGTGCTATAAGCTCAGTCACAAAATACCTGAATCATTTAATATAAACATTTTGCTCATAAATAGAGTCAATTTTATTTCATTAATCCATATTGATTTCCAAAAAGCTGGAGTGCTTGATAACTTTGTCAGCAGTAAATTAGGTTGCCAATCTTCCCATAGTTTCTCCAAGATCATTAGAGGACCTTTATTTATTAGTTTTCCCCTGACTGGTAAAATGTCATTCTGAATTCTTGAGAAGCTCTGAGTCTGTTTTGAAAGAAGGAGACTCCATAAACTACTTACCAGTAGAATCAGCTTTCAGGTGGTGAAAAAATACAAAAGAGGAAGATGTCTTCAGAAAAGAAAGTTTAGATAATATGGATGAATTAATTTGGACTTCTTTGTTCCTCTTCATCATGTCATCCTTCCCAAGGAACTCATCATTGGAAAATCTCATTGTTCTTAAAATTGACTCTGCCTTGTACTCATATTTCATCAGTAGTTTCTACCCCTCTGATTAGATTCTCTGAATGGAGGGCAGAGTCATAGGGTGCTAAAGCCTCTTCTTAAGGAAGGGACACAGTAGTGTCTTCTCCATATTTCCCTACCATCCTTTGGATTTCTTTGTTTTTTTACTTTCATACCATCACCTCTTTTTCCCCTCTCCACTACCTCTTTTTCCTCTCTCTACCTTCTTCTACAACCCTCCATACACTTTTTAGTTCTCTTTTGTGTATTAACTTCCCCATTAGATTATAAACTCTTTGAGGGCAAGAGTTTTGTTTTTATTTGGGTTTCTATCCTTAGCTCAGTGCCTGACACATAGTAAGAATTTTAATGTTTATTGACTGACTAAATTAAGTTCCAAAGTAAAACTGAAGTTGAAATCAGGAAGGGTACCGGCAGTTTATTTTTTTTAAATTCCTGCATTGTAATAAGCTTTGCATTCCAATTTTCTTATTAGTGTAGACCAAATTTCATATTCTTTCATGTATATTGAAATATTTATGTTTGATGATGGTTGTAATATTTATAATATAAGAAGAAAATATTGGATAAAAATAAAAAAATTCCAGGCTATTTGAAGGAGAGAAAGGGAAATTCTAATGAAAAACTGTCCCTGAAGTGAAAAAAATAATAGAAGCTTAGAATGAAAAATGGCATCAGAACCCAATCATCAAACTCCATCACAACTTAAGGTGATGAAAAACTTATTACCTCTCAAGGAAGCACAATTCAGTTTTGAATAATTGTTAGGGGGGAAAATGATACACACTCTCTTCTTTACCAAAATCGGTCCCTCTGCATATATCCACTAATTATTCTTAGTTTTCATTCCTTTACTCATCAATTATTTATTATTATGTGTGTATATATATAATATATCACCATAATATAGGATGTATATTGTATAGTATAAGAATTATAGTTCCTACTATTTATGACATGTCACACTTTGTGATAAAAAAGATAAATGGTCGGCATCTTTAATGAATTTATATAGCCATCTGAAGCCATATAGGACATTCCTAACTGCTCTTCTTTATGACAATTCTTTAAATACTTGAAGATTGCTACTGTGTCCTTTCCATGACCTTACTGTTCTCTTCTCCAAGCTAACTTCCAAAAGTTCCTTGCATAGTGGGATACAGTATGGGGGATATGTGATGGAAATAGTTCTTATCATGTCAGAAATTAATTGGAAGGTATTTGTGAACATTCTATCTAGAAATGGTATACATTTATCACAATATTATGGTTTTAAAATTTGAGTGGGATGCAAATTATAATGGAGGTTGTTACCTATATGATCTTAGATAAGTCACAACCTCATTGAGTCTCAGTTTCCTTATTTGTAAAAATAAAGAACTGAAATATAATTATCTCTAAGGTTATTTTCTGTTTTTAATCATATCATCTTATATTTAATAAATTGACTTAATTAAAAATCATCCCATATGAACCATGCATCAAAAAAACTTATTTTTTTTAAAGGCTCACAGTTTATTTGGCCTTGATGGTTTACTCTCCCTTAATAAGTGGATGGATCTGTCTGAGTTCAAATGAAGCCTTAGACACATACTAGCTATGTGACCTTAGTCAAATCATTTAACCTGTTTGCCTTAGTTTCCTCATCTGCAAAATGAGCTAAAGAAGGAATTAGTAAGCCACTCCAATATCTTTGCCCTACAACCCCAAATAGGATCACAAAAATTTGGACTCAATTAAATGACTAACAGCAATAATAAGTCAAATAACTACAAACTTCCATGGAAAATTCTTAGACATGAAGACTTAGATAGACAATACTGTCACCTAGATAATAAGTATCACCTTTGTTATTTGTCTCTGATATAAGAGAGATTGATTTATATTTGAAAGAAAGAAATTGTACATTTGATAGAAGACTAAATACATTCGTATTTTTTTTTCCTATGGATAAATGTGTTTGGAGTCTAGATCAAGTTAATTTTTCTTGAGCCATGTTATTAGTGCTTAAAACTTCTTGCATCAGCCTCTAACAAATTGTGCTAACTTTCATTGTCAGCTGCTGTCTTTGTCAGTAGTGTTACATAAGAGTCAGCAGTGAAATTATTCTTTTGTTGATTTTGAGCTATTTCTGCATGTGAATTGCCAAACTGCTCTTTGGCTTAGTTATAATTATATTTAACCTTATTCTTCTCAGTGAACCTTTTAAGGCATGACAAAATAACCTTTTCCCACTGAAAGATGGATTTTTATAGCTGCTAGAAACTTAGATCTTCTTTCTTTGGAGTCACTGAGAAGGCAGTGAGCTTGTTGGCGTACTCATGGTATTGGGGTGGAATCTACTATCTCTCTTTAAAATCAACTAGAGGAAATAGTGTTGGTTACCATGGACTTTAAGCCACAGAAATTTCAGAGGAATCATAATTCAAATCTCCTCAAAACCTTGAAGTGTTCCTCCTTTGTTATTTACAGAAAGTTGAATGGATGAGATCTTCAACATCTATCTGTTGGTTTCACTCATATTCATAATCAACATGAATCAATGCACAACTGATGATAGAATTATACTGGAAGCTGGAAGAAATTATCTAGCCCAACTCCTTCATATTTTAGATATGAAAACTGAGGCCAAGTGCTCATAGAGCCATAGATTTAGAATCAATAAAGACCTTAAAGATCACTTGACTTCCTTCATTTTATGAAAGAAGAAATTGAGGCCCTTAAAGAGAAAGTACTTTGCTTAAGTCACCTTAGAAGTATGTCTCATTGATGTGTTTATCCAATCATCTACTAATTTCCCTGTTAACCAAAGTTTAAAAGAGACTGAATCCCTAGCAACACCAAAATGTATTGGAGAGAAGGGTATGAGATTTATCCAAGTAGTAACAGCTCACATTTATAGAAATAACTTTATGGTTTACAAATTAAATTTCTCTCTAAAATATTTCATTCTTTAATTTTGGAAATAGTCATCCATTTTATAAATGAGCAAATTATGACTCAAAGAGGTAAGTGACATGTCTGGTTTAAGTAGCTAGTAAGTATTAAAACTGATATTCAGATATAGGATTTTTACCTTAAAAACTAGTATAAAGATAAATATAGATACATGAATCTCTCTCTTTCTCTTTTGTCTCTCTCATTTTTTACCTCTTTCTTCCTCTCTGTCTCTCTCCTCCTCTCTTTCTCTTCCTCTACTTTTTCTTTTCCATTGTTCTCTTTCGCTCATTCTTTTCTCTCTCTTTTTCTGTCTCTCTTTCTCTTTTTCATTCTTCCTCATTTTCTCATTTTTTTCTCTCATTCTTTTTCTTTTCTCTCTGTCATTTTTTCTCATTCTCTCATTCTTTTCTCTTTCTCTTTCATTTTTTTCTCTGTCTCTCTCTGTGGCTCTCTGCTTTTATGCTGATGTGCAAAAGAATTCCAACAAATAAGGTCAAAATTACAATATACAGTCACAAAGGGTTGACCCCTATGCCTTTCCTCTTTTGTTCTTTTCCTTCACCAACTATTTAAAATAAGCGTAGCTTGGGCAGAGAAACTTTGGAGAAAGAACTCAGATTTTTGGAAATAAAGCTTTAGGGTAGGGCTATAGATAGTATTCAAAGAGGTTCTGCAAGATATAAACAACTAGATTCCACAAAGCTGCTATTACTTGGTATCATAAAGTAAGGCTACTTCCAGGAAAAAAGAAGTGCAGGAATAGTCCAGCAAGGAGCTACTCTGGTGTACTAAGGCTGACCATCTGATTGCTTCCTACTTTAAGTAACTTCTTGCTTATGAGGTGCTAAACTTAGTTGTTTCTACCTGCTGAAGAAGTACTAGTGTTCTCTGTAATCTCTAAATTTTGACATCCTGACCCAATGCTCAATTTCATTCTATTCCTTTTATTGTTGTGCTAGAATTCATTTTCTCTACTGCATATATACTTCTTTCAAGACAAATGAAAATTATTTAGAAAAATAAATAGAAAGTGAAACATAAGGTGAACTGTACAAATATTGAAAAAGATTAAGTAAACCAATTAAAATTTGCTTTTATACTATGACATAAATAAGAAATGTGTTTTGTAAGTAGAAAACTAGATAATGATGCATATGTTTTTTTTTTTCAATCAACATTTATTGAACACCACAAAGAAAGGTGAAAGACAATCCCTGTCCTCAAAGAATTCACAATGTAATATAGGAGACAACATGCAAAATAATTATATTTAAAGAAGTTTATATAGTGTAAAGTGGAAATAACAAATAAAAGAGTCTTACATTAAGGTACTTGGGGGAGAGGAAAAGCTTTTTAATTTCTTTTAAATTTTTTTTAAATTCTAATTTTATTTATTTAATATTGTCATTCAGTTACATTCAAAACAATTTTTTTCACTTATTTTTAAGATTGTTGTGTTATAGGTTCTCTCTCTTATCCCCACCCACAATTAAGAAACGACATGTGAAGTTATATAAAACATGTCTATAAAAGTCAAGTTGTGAAAGAAAACATAGACCTCCCACCCTAATGAAAATAAAAACACTCAAGAAAAAATGAGTTAAAATAGAGAGAGATAGAGAAATAGAGAATGCTTCAATCTGTATTCAGATCTGATCAGTTCCTTCTCTGGGTATGGATAAGATTTTTCATCAAAAATCCTTCAGAGCAGTTGTGGATGAGAATAACAAAGTCATTTACAGCTTGTCATCCCAGAACATTGCCATTACTTTGTATACAATATATTTCATTTTGTTCATGGAGGATTTTGCATGAGAGCCTCCTGCTCATTATTTCCTAGAGAACAATAATATTCCATCAGAGAAACTTGCTTTGAAAATTTTTTATAATTACTATTAGTAATTGTATTCTCCCCCCCCCATTTATTCTCTACCTCCTTTCACCCTGTCCTTCCTCAGAAGTGTTTTGCTTACTGACCATTCCTTTCCTCAATATGCCTACTCTTTTATCACCCATCTACCCCTTTCCATATCCCATTTCCCTCCTATTTTCCTTCAGGGTAAGATTGAATATGTATGATATTTACTATTTGGGCAAATTCTGATGAGAATAAGATTTATTCACTTCCTCTCTCCTTTACTTCCTCCCCTCCACTGTAAAAGCTTTTTTTTTTTTTGTTTTGTTTTTCTTGGCAGATAATTTGCACCATTCTACATCTCCATTTCCCTTTCTCCCACTATATTCCTGTCTACTCCTTAATTTCATCTTTAAAAAAAAAAAAAGATATTATCCCTTCATATTCAAGTCACAGTTGTGCATTTTCTCTATATATACTCCTTTTAATTTCCATAATAACAAGAATGTTCCAATGAGTTACAAGTATCATCCTCCCTTGTAGGAAAGTAAACAGATAAACCTTGTTAAGTTCCTTGTGATATCACTTTCCGGATTGCCTCTTTATACTTCTTCAGTGTCCTGTATTTGACAATCAAGTTTTCCATTCAGCTCTGATCTTTTCATCATGAATATTTGAAAATCCTCTGTTTCATTGAATGACCACCTTTTTCTCTAAAGGATTATACTCAGCTTTGCTGGGTGAGTGATTCTTGGTTCTAATCCTAAATCTATTACTCTCCAGAATATCATATTCCATGTCCTCTTATCTTTTAATATAGAAGCTGCTAGATCTTGTGTTACCCTGACTATATCTCTACTGTACCTGAATTGTTTCTTTCTGAATGCTTGCAATATTTTGTTCTTGATCTGGGAGTTCTGGAATTTGGATATAATATTCCTCTGAGATTTTATTTTGGAATCTCTTTCAGGGGTGATCAGTGGATTCTTTCAATTTCTATTTTGTCCCTTGGTTTTAGAATATCAGGACAGTTTTCTTTAATAATTTCTTGAAAGAGGATGTCCAAGTTCTTTTTTTGATCATGACTTTCAGGTAGACCAATAATTTCTCTCCTGGATCCAGGTCAGTTGTTTTTCCAATGAGAGATATCACATTTTTTCCTATTTTTTCTTTTTGGTTTTCCTTTATTGTATCTTGATTTCTCATAATAATTGTAATCCATTTGCTCAATTTTATTTTTTAAGGAATTATTTTCCTCAGTGGGCTTTTGCAACTCCTTTTCCAATTGGCCGATTTTGCTTTATTTTATAAGGCTTCTCCTCTTAGCTTTTTGTATTTTCTTTTGCAACTCTCTCAATTCTTTCCCTAATTTTTCATCTCTCTCTCTCTTACTTGATTTTCAAAGTCCCTTTTGAGCTCTTTCATGGCCTGAGCCCAATTCTTATTTTTCTTGGAGGCATTGGATGTAGGAATTTTGATTTTGTAATCTTCTGAGTATATATTTGGATCCTCCTTGTCACCATAATAACTTCCAATGGTCAGAAATGTTCTTTTTGTTTTCTGTCCATTTTCCTAGCCTATTACTCTGTTTTTAACTCTTTGTTAAAGTAGGAATCTGTTTCCATGGTGGAGAGTGTATTGTCCCAAGCGTTAGGGATTTGTGCAACTATTTTCAGAAATCCTTTTAGAAATCTGACCACAATCACTCTTTTCTGCCCGCAGCTGTTAGGTGTGTCCCAACCCCACTGAATCTGTAAAGTCTAGTGTGCTTGATGGTATGGGCTCCACTGACCACTCACCATGACTGCCTTAAGACTATACACTAGACTTCCACCCCATTTCCACATACACTCTCCACTGACTTTCCTAGTCCTCCTTGGTAACTCCAGGCTGAGAGGTTCAGAAGCCTCCATCCCCACTGGAGGTTCAGAGTTCCCAATTACTGATATTGGAGCCTGGGATGGCACTGGGACTAGGGCCAGGACTGTGCTGGGATTATGGTGTGGGTTCCCACTCTGGGTCCACAGACCTTTTCTGCTGATCTTCCAGCTCCTGTTTGGTGTCTCTGAGCCGCCACCAATATTGCAGCTGATTCAAAGGTTGGGGTGGGGCTGGGTTCTGAGACATTTTCTGACTTACCTTTTGGTTGAGTTTCTAAATTGCCTTCAGCTTGAAAATCTTCTGCTCCATTTTTCTGGGTGTTCTGATGCTCTAAAATTTGTTTAGAGTCAATATTTAAGAGAAATTTTAAATAATAGCATAAAATTATATATTTATATATAATTAAGCATACATATACATATATACACATATATGTCTATATATATATAAACTCTAAATAATTAAGTGTGAATGCGTGGTACTAGAAGAAAATTCCAAAAGAGGTTATCGTGGGATAAAGTGATTAAAAAAGACTTCATGGAAGAGGGGGAAGGGAACTTGAACTGAGTTTTAAGGAGAGAGCTTGAGATAAGTGAAAAGGACTAAAGAGAACATTTTAGATAAGGCCATAGCAACAGAAATCAGAAAATGTAATCCTGTCATTAGAAATCTATCTAAAGGGTAGAAAGTTTCAGATTTCATTTTTCTCATTTAATTCAAAATTGAATTGATCAGATTCAACAAAATATAATTTTATAATCCTTGATTAGTCAAAATTAAAAAAAAAAGTTTAATGGATAGAAAGAAGTCAAATATTTGCTCTAGAGGAAAAGAATATTTCTGAGAGAGAAGAATGAAAAAGATGACCTCGAGGTTCACAAATAAGCACGATATAATCCTATTTTTACTATATAAGCTGACTTATTGTTGTTGATAATGATTCTAATCAATATGTGTAGCTCCTAGGGCAACTTCTAACTCATAGAATGGGTCCTTCAGAAGAGATCATCTCAGATTCAGAATACTTATGGGTCCATGGGTTCACTAAAATGTGAATTTTCACTACTTTCATCATTTTTCACTGTTAATTTCACCTTTCAACATTTCTCAAATATTTCCCCTTCTCTAGTGCAGGTCCTCATCACCTCATGTTTTGTTTGCTGCATCAGCATTTTGGTCAGACAGACTGCCTCAAATTTCTTGCCTCTACAATTCATTTTTTCATTCAGTTACTAAAGTGATTTTCCTAAAACGTAGGTCTGATCATGTCAATCCTCCTGACTCTCTCCTCATATTCCCCTTCCAAATCCACTAAATTTCTATTTCTCTTGCCTCCAACAGCAAATCCAAAGTTCTTTTTTGGCATTCAAAGTTCTTTATAATTTATCATTCTACCTTTCCAGTTTTTTTATACATTACCTAAACATATAGAAACACTGGTCTCCTAGATAGTCTACTAAAATATCACTCCATCTGTAAACTCTGGGTATTTTTCTCTCTGGTAATGCTTTCTTCTTCCATTCCTGACTACTGATTTTCTGGCTTTGTTTAGGTGCCAACTAAAATCCTACCTGTAATAACAACCCTTCCCTAACCCCTATTAGTTTCAGTGTTTTCCCTCTTTCAATTATTTCTTATTTATATTATACTTAGTTGATTTTGTATATAATTGTTTGCATATTTTTCCTTCATTAAATCATAAATTTCTTGAGGGAGAAAATGTCATTTCCCTCTTTTTGTATCCTCAGCATTGTGCATAGTAGACACTTTTGAGTTGATCATTTGTTCAATATTTGATTCAATAAATTATAGATATTTATTGAATGACTGAATGGATTATATAATTTTATATAATCTTAATTCTTTCACAGGAATGTTCAAAGGAATTTTCTTTAAATGAATCAAACTGGAAAGCAGTGGTCATCTGAGATGACCATAACAGCAGGACATGTATATTTTCCATCTTACACTCATATTAGCAAATCTTAGGCTCTGTGGGTTTATAAATAGGAACAGTTTCCCAAATTGTTCTTTATGTATCTCCAGGTATTTCCCCCAATCTTTTCTCTACCACTCCCAACTAATTCGGATATATGCCAAAGCTGTGGTGTTTCATTTGTATTATTGATCCATGTTCCCATAGTTCTTTCACAAAGGAACATTAGAAGAAAAATATTGTTGTTTAGTGTTTTTTTTTTTTTTTTTGAATTGTGTCTGACTCTTTGTAATCCCATTTGGAATTTTTTTGGCAGAAATATTGGAGTGATTTATATTTGGTTTTCCAACTCATTTTACAGATGAAGAATTGAGGATCAAACAGCTAGTAAATGTGTAAGGCCAAATCAAGAAGATGAGTCTCTCTGACTCCAGACTTGTCACTCTATTGTGCCATTTAGCTGCCCCTACACACACACCCACACACATATACACACATCCCAACCTAAATAATGTAGAGAGAGGAAAAAAAAAAACCCATCAAGATAGAAATAAATTGTGCTTCATATCTGGTCATGTTTTTAAAATGTGCAGACTTCTAGATTTTTCAATCTTGAGTGAAATTATAAAGATAACATCTATTAGAAAATTGAGGCTCATTTTGATTCTGCTTCTTTTTGGTCCTAGGGAAATTATTAATGAAAATGTCCTCATTATCATCTAAAAATATAGCAGAAAGAATTTTACTATTAGCTAGAAGATACAGAAACTAGCATAGTGGGCTCTGGGTTTTTTGTTAGGATATGCCTAAATTGTAATGGAACTGTGTTACTGATTATGTGGTATGGGAAACAACCCAGCTTTCTTTTAAAAACTTGAAAATGTGTGCGTATGTATTTATTGTATATACATATATATATGTGTGTGTGTGTGTGTGTGTGTGTGTTTATGCATATAAAATACATATACATATCTATGTATATACATGCATTCACAATATAAGAAACAGGAATCCATAATTATCCACAAAAGCAACTTGGGGATTCATATGACTATTTGCAATTACAGGATAACAGTCACTGTGGAGGATTCTGTGAGAAAAAGCCTGCATTATATTAGTAGCACAAAACTGTACTCTGTATCACATCGCATCAGAGATGAATTCCCCTCCTAAGCATCATTAGCAAAGGCCTCATGGCAGGGTCTGTAGTTTGTAATTTGAGGTAGAAAGGAAGAAAGACTTTGCAAATCATAATTTAAAGAAAATAGTAACTGGACAAGGAGTAAATGGAAATTCAAATTCAGTCCAGACATTAAGGTCAATGAACATATAATGTATTAAAAGACACTTGGTAAAAAACTGCAGAGATCAATGCACATGTGTTTTCAGAAAGATTCAGAATCAGAAATATATTTCAAGGAATACAACACCATGAAAATTATTCATACTTGTTCGTATTTTTATACTGTATGAAATCCTTATCAGAGTTTTCAATGACTAAAAGGGGAATAAGCTGTAAGCAAAAAAATATGTATATATTTTATATTTGTATTTCCATTTCTCCTACACAAATTAAAATTCTAGGAAATGATGGAAAGACACAATAATCTAGATTTTTTTGATTCAACAAACATTTATTTAATACTTGCTATGCTAGGCCCTGGGAGAAATACAAAGTTTAGATAACACAGTCCTTGGCTTCATGGAACTTAAAGAAACAGTTTTGGATGAAAGCTTAGAAGCTAAGTTAAATTAACTGATTAGCAAGAATGAATAAACTAACTAGGAATGGAAAATGTGAGAAAACATAGGGGCATTCTTTGGGGACTAACGAAGTCCCATCTTATAACATTTTTTGTATGGTCAACTTGCATTTCCTTGAATCTCTGCTTTGTTATTTGACTACTCAAATAGACATGCATCATCTCCACTCTCATTTATAAGCTCTTTGACTGTTATGGGCCAGAACTCTGAAACAAGGATTTTTACAAGGTGTTAAGTCAGTGGAATTGATAAAGACAATGGTTATACAATTTAGCATGGTGATTAATATTCTCTAGTTCAGTACTTAATACTCAATATAGTTCTACAAGATTCACACCTATGATAATGTAATTATAAGAGAGCATATAAACTGGGAACCTCACCCAGATTTAGAGAGAGAGAGAAGACAAGCAGACTGGAGGCAAGAGCTCAAGCTCTTGGAGCCAAGGAGAAAGATTCATTTCTATCTTCATCAGCCTTGTGGTGGCTGGTCTATCCTCCTGCATTTTCTCCACTGAAACCAGGTTCCTTCTGAAGGCAAGAAAGCTAGCTGAGCACCAGGTGACAGAGACAATAAAGACTTTTGGACTTTAACACCTGGCTATTCTTGTGGTGATTGCTCTGCTGAAAGGAAGGCTAATCCCAGAGACCTCCAGAAAACCCACCAAGAACTTTATATTTGACAGCTTTTTTTTTGACATCTGTTTTTTTATACAACTTTGTATTCCCTATAATTTATATTGCAGTGTTATATATATATTTGTATTTATTGTTAACTATTGGCTTGAACCTGAATAGTGAACTTGGAGGGATTATAAATATATATATATATATATATATATATATAATATATATATATATATATATATATATATACACACATTGGTCATGTGCAAAATAACATCTATTAGAAAATTGAGGCTCATTTTGATTCTGGTTCTTTTTGATCTTAGGGAAATTATTAATGTAAATGCCCTCATTATCACCTGAAGATATAGCAGAAAGAATTTTACCATTAGCTAGAAGATACAGAAATTAGCATAGTGAGCTATGGAACTCACACTGTGGTGCTTTAAATCACCAGCTCCATGTTATTAATCCTCTTGAATAAACAGGCCCAAATCAGAAAGAGACAAAGTAGCAGAAAAAGAAAAAAGCAAAACAAAACATTGTTTCCTCTTGTGGTTCCTTTCTTACGTACTGCTGAAAAAAGGCAACTCTTTCCCATAATGAAAAAGGAGAATTAAGGGGTTTTTGGTCACAGGCCTTATGACAATAGGCTGTCTAGCCTGTATCTATTTCACTGGTATATACACTGGATTGGAGCCTCTCCATCACTGGAAAAGACTTATTTTTAAAGAACATCAAAACACAAACAAGTAAAATAGAATGACATGTTCATATTTCTAATTTACTTCCAATTTCAGATTTTTATAACTGTGATTATATGATTGTTAAAATGGATTTACATGTCAATCTACCAATCTGCTTCTGCATTTATAACCTTTTGCATACAAAAACAATCATTCTGACAAACAGAAAACTTCTCTGGACATGACACTCAAGAAGCAATGTAAATTTTATTTTCCCAAATTTAAAAAGAAAATCATAAAGTATGACATTTTTTAATAATGTGGTTTTAATTCTATAGCTATTTGGCATTTACAAGACTAAAAAAATGACTTATCTTAAAAGAGGAAAATCAGAATAAGTAGATATTCCAATTAACAAGTCAAATATTCCATTTTTAAGCCTGTGGTCTTCCCCAGAATACAAGAAAAAAGCATGGTTTATTATGTAGACGGCCTTTTATCTCTTTGGCTTAGATTGAAGAAGGTTAAAATTATTTTTAAAAGAATCTAACTTCATATATTTGGATTGAAAATTAGCCTCCTCTTTTTATCAGGCTTCTTTCTTTACAATGTTTATTTTCTTTGAAAAACTATTGATATTTTTAGTTTTTTGTCACCTCTACTTCTGAATATATCCTTCCTCATTCCCAGTGAGCCATCCATTATACATCTCCCCAAAATACAAAAAAGTAGGTCAGCTAAATTGACAAACACATAATTAAAGAATATAGTCATTTTTAGCTATTTTCTTAGCAAAATTCCAAATTGCTTTCCAAAAATGTCGCATTTCAAAAACATGCTGAGTCATTAAAATTACATAGCATTTAATATTTTTTTCTTGTTCTTTTTTTTTCCCCAATTACCTTGTTGTAGTCATTGTGTATATTGTTTTCAGGGTTCTGCTTACTTTGGTCCACATAAATTCATGTCTTTCCATATTGGGAATCATGGAAAGACTTCCCTATAGAGAGAGAAATATTCATTTCTTATTCTAGTACATGAATTTCTTGAATAAGGGAACTTCTTGGACTAGTGAGGTTTACTTCATTTTCTCTCAAGTTAGAGTTCAGAGGAGGGTTTTAACCTTTTTTTTTTAATCATATGGATCCCTTTGGCAATATGGTGAAGACTTCTTTCAGAATCATGTTTTTAAATGTGTTAAAATATAGGAATATAAAGGAAAATAATTATAATTACATTTATCAATTAAAAAAATCAGTTCATGGACTCCAAATTAAAACCCCCATTTTAGAGAGTTGCTTAGGACACAAGAGATTAAGCGGCTTACCCAGGGAAATGCTGCTGCTAACTATCAGATAGAGGATTTGAATCCAGGTCTTGCTATTAGCTTGGCTCTTCATACCCATGTAGTGTCTTATTATCAAGTAGTTTTATTTCAGGGCCACATTAGACTCATCCATCTAAATATCTCCTGTCATTATCATCTTTGGATTAAAGCTTTGTCTTCAGAAACCTATTATTTAAATCAAACATTTAAATTCAAAAGAAAGGGATAATGCACTCAACTCAAAATAATAATAGCATGAATTAATTTATTATTACTGCTACATCATTTGGGTTTTTATATTTTACTAAATGCTTTCTTCACAACAATCTTGGAAAGCAGGTAATACAAGTATTATTATCTCCATTTTACAGATCAGAAGCAAGGGAGAGACACATGATTACAAAGAAAAATAATTATAATGAAATGTGATCAAAATATTTTTTTAAATATAAGTTCATAGATCCCAAATTAAGAGCTCCTATATTAAAGAGTTGTCTAGGACTGTTTAAATATTTTATTTAAACAAGAGCTTTTTGAAGACAAAATTAATCTAAAGGCAATTATAGCAGTAAAATTGGTTGTTCTTCAGTTGCTTTTCAATGTGACTGTGACCCCATTTGGCTTTTTGATGGCAAAGATACTGGAATGAATTGCCCTTCCTTTTGCCTTCTCCTTTTACAGATGAGGAAATTGAGGCAAACAAAAGTTGTTATTTTGCCCAGGGTGACATAGCTGGTAAGTGACTGAGTCCAATTTGAACTAGATTCTTCCTTTTTATCCCCTATGCCATGTCCCTGACTTTAGAAACAAGAGGCCAAAGCAGAGAAGCAGGACCAATCAAATGAATCTGTGTTTCAGTTTTGTGATCTCTAAAATGAGGGTAAGAATTTTCATAAATAAAAGAGAGAGGATTTAAACACTAATTTCCCTGTATCAAAGACCAATAGTCTTTCCACCATACCATGGAAAAGAGAGTAGTGAAGGGTCTAAAGAATTAGAAAACAAATTATTCCACTTTGACAGTGGTGATAAGAAGCGTTGGTCTTATGGGCTACTTCCTGACTGAAGATACCACTTTGGAGATATTCAGTGGCTTCCTAGGTACCATCATGATATCTCTGGCATGAAAATATATATACCAAATCAACAGAAGAAGATGAGATACTGAACAGATCACTGAATATAAACTTTGCCTATTCTACAACTTTATCTTGAGCTTACCCTGCTAATTGCTTTTTAAAAAATTATTATTATGGTGATTCATTATGGATCATTTTAATGATAATAATGATTCTTTCCCTTAGAGCACATGACTTTAGTCATGACAAGGCTCTTTCTCTAAGAGCTACAAATATATTTCTAGTCCTGTATCCTATAGGAATTAGTGATTGCTCTCCCATAATCCCTTCCACTTCTTCAAATTCTACCTGCTTGATATAACCATAGCTCCTTTTAAGCCATTGTTCTATGTACCTTTTTATAGTACTTCTGGCATGTGCACCATCAATGCAGGAAGTCCATCCTCCCAAAAGCATGTTTAGCACTAAGGGAGTATAATTGCTATAAAATGGAATGTGTAGAAAAAATACTTAATTTTTTTTCAAAAGAGTTGTGGCTAATTGTTAGTGATTGTAAATTGGAAAATTAAGAAGGGAAAAAAACCCTGAAAAAATTCACATGAAACATGGTGCCATCTCACAGCATACTTAATTGACATCTAACAAGATTTGATTGCATCCTATTCCAATGAAACTCTAGCTCTCAATAGGTCTGTCTCCAAAAGAGATAACAGCAGGGAAAGTTGGGGTCTATCTACTTCATCTGATCCATCAGATTTGATTTATGCATGTGTAATAATGCTAGTTTTATTTTTTTCCCTCAGAAGAAAAAAAAAAGCAGAGTGCCAATAATATCACCTACTTGATACAGTTGTATAATTTATTTTGATACATATAACAGATGAGGTAAAGAGTGAGGTTAGTAACAAGAGCACACCCACATGGCAAGTATTACAAGAAAGCACTTGTTCTAGAGTTCTACATGACAGTTGATATTTGTTGATTTAACATTTGTAAATCTCTTTACATACATTATCTCATTGGAGCTATTCAACAATCTCATGAATTTATTATACAACTATAGGCAGAAACAGCAATCCAACTCTGTCAGAGGTAGAGGGACTGGAGAAATTCAGTTCTTGCATTGAATCAATGTGCTTATTAGAGTTTGGAAGGTAAACTAATAGCAAATTGTAGATTTTATACTTTATATTTCTGTGACAACTCCACAAGGTCCTCCAACAATGATCCACTCTTTGTGAAAGTGATTTTGAATTCTTAAAGGGTATATCAAAGGTGTTTGAACCCTAAATGTATAAAATGTATAAAAAAGTTGGAAAGGTCAGATGCCAATAATGAATGTATGGACTCCATGTCTGTTGTAGAAAGATCAGCCTCGTTTACTAACTTGAGAAAAGCTTTTTACCATGTTTAACTATTTTGAGGCCATGGCAACTTTTGAAGTTCATCTATGAAAGATAGGAAAGGTTGCAATATGACTGTGGAGAAATATCAATGCCAACAAATCATCAGGGATATGTTTTGCAACTCCTGGCCATTTTTTTTTTAGAATTAGTTTTAAAATCTGCCTATGGGAATCATGAAATTCCTAGGGTGGTAACTTAGAAATTTGCATGAGTGCTCAGTTATGGAATTGATGCATTTTGCTTTCTTGGAAGGGATGTACAAAGAGAAATTTTAATCATTTGATAAATGTGATTTCAGACATTGCTAGGAGTTTAGTTATATGCATGGAGAACATTATTCCTCCCTATATGTGTATGTATATATGTCTCCCAAAAGCCTCAATGGAGTTTTAAACAATTAAATTGATAAATTCAAGTGGGAAACATGATGGAGCTCTGGAAAATTAGGTGATCTCTGGCAGGTAGACAAGCTCCCCCTCCCAAACACATTGTGATGGTATGTGCAGAGTGATATCCCAGAAAATTTCTAATCTAAATCCCATCCACTCCATCCTCCCCCCCGCCAAATATAATGAAATACAAATATATAAATATACAAGGTGATACAGTGAATAGAGTGTCAGGTCTGAAGTCATGAAGACTCATCTTTTGTGAGTTCAGATCTGGCTTCAGACATTTAGATAATCATGGGCAAATCACTTAATCCTGTATGTCTCAGTTTCATCATCTGTAAAGTGAGCTGAAGAAAGAAATAGAAAACCAATCCAGTATCTTTGCCAAGATAATCTCATGAAGAGGCAGACATAAGTGAAAATAACTGAATAATACACATAATGAGTGTGATATAAACATTTTGCTTTTCCTATATAAATTTTGTTTTTCAGTTGATTTTTAGCTGTGTCTCACTTTTTGTGACCCTATTTGGGGTTTCTTGGCAAAGATACTACAGGGGTTTACGGATTTTCTTCTCCAATTCTTTTTAAAGATGAGGAAACTGAGGCAAACAGGGTTAAATCACAAAGCTGGTAACTATCTGAGGTGAAATTTGAACTCATGAAGATGTCTTCTTGATTCCACACTCAGTGTTCTGTGTACTGTCTCATCTAGCTACCCACATATGCATATACATATATGTATATATATATATGAATATATATACATTTAAGGACAGGTATGTGAGAGGCCTACTGTAGCACAGTAGACAATGAACTGGTCTTGATTAAAGAAAACCTACCTTTCTATATGCTATTTAATTTATACACATCATATATATATCAATCATGTTTATGAGTATATAGAAATATGTGAATAAGTATGTGAATTTGCAAATACACATATATTTTCTATAAATGTATGTGTATATATATATATATATATATATAATACATCATATATATATTATATAAATGTATATAGAGAACTCTCAGTTGAACAGTTCCTGTCAATACAGGTAGGTACTTTCTCTGAAAACTCTGAAGTTTTAGAGAATTGTCTATAGCATAATGTCACATAGTTAATCTTTGTCTGAGCCTGTGTTTTGAACCCAGTTTTTACTATATCCCAGTCTGTCTCTCTATCAATCATTTTTCATATATAAACATATATGCATATATATTCACTTTTGATTTTTATACATACACATACATAGATAAACACACACACACACATATATATATGTGTGTACTTACTATTTATATAAATTATATTTTCATAGGTATAAAGTGACCTAGCTAAATTATTAATCATTTATTATAATGGTAAGAGACTGAAACCATCTTTTCCCCACAGACTCACATGTCTATAAATGAAATAAATAAATAGGCCTTAGAATGACCAATATATTATTTCAGCAGTTTAATGATCAGTGGAGATTCCTGTGGGATTGAATTGCCTTTAGTGATCAATCATGAAGATAGCCAGAATGAATGGCCACTTGCCATATATTGATATGGATGAAATCTAACAGTAAGAATACATTAACCTAATTCAGGTCCAGGTCTAGGCACAATTATATTATAAAGCAGGTAGAATTTGTTTTAGGCTCTCTCTCTCTCTTTTTCTCAATAGTATTTTCTTTTTCCAAATTGCATGTAAAGATAGTTTTCAAAAGTTATTTTTGTAAGACTTTGTGTCCCAATTTTTTTCTCCTTCCCTCCTAAACACCCCCCTTCCCCATGCATCCCTTCTTCCCAAGACAATAATAGATCTGATATAGGTTAAATATGTGAAATCCTTTAAAATATATTTCTATATTTGTGATGTTGTGCAAGAAAAATAAAATCAAAATGGAGAATCAAATAAGAAGAAAAAATCACAAGAAAGAAAAAGCAAATAAATAAAAAATGAAAATACTATGCTTTGATCCTCTTTCAGTATCCATAGTCCTCTCTTTGGATGCAGATGGCATTTTTCATCCTAAGTCTATTGGAATTGTCTTGGATCATCACATTCCTGAGAATAGCCAAGTCCATCATCACATAATCATATTGTTACTGTGTACAATGTTCTCCTAGTTCTCTCAGCATCAGTTCATGTAAGTCTTTTCAGGCTTTTCTGAAATCAGCCTGCTCATCATTTCTTATAGAACAATAATATTCCATTACAGTCGTATACCGTAATTTAATCTATTTCCCAGCTGATAGACATCCACTCATTTTTTATTTCCTTGCCATTACAAAAAGCATGCTCTCTCATTTTAATGCTTCTCTCTCACTCTTAAAATTTTTCTTAAATTTCCTATAACACTTTCCCCATAGACTCATAAAATTTTAATAATAACAGTTCACATTTATATAATATTTTAAACTTTACAAATGATTTTTTCATAACAAACTTGAGAGAGAGGTAATATAAATATTGTTAATTCATTTTATGTCTGAAGAAATGGTTTTTAAAGAAACTGTTTCACATTATATTTTAGAGCCACGTAGAACCTCAAAGATATACTTTCCAATTCTTGTATTTTACAGATGAGGTAATTGTGGCCTAGAGAAGTAAAGCATCACCTACATTTGATGTCTTCATCCACTTATGACTTTTTACAGCCTGGCTTTTGGCCTGATCATTCCATCGAAACCATCCCTTAAAGGTTAATAAGGCTTTCTTGATTGCTAAAAAGCATTGACCTTTTCTCATTCTTTATTTCCTTGACCTTTCTCCTAGTTTTGACATTGTCAGACACAACTTCCTGCTGGACACAATTCTTTATTGCTTTGGGTCCCTTGATATTGCTCTCTTTAGGTTATTCCTCTGTTTCTCTGATTGCTTTTCAGCAGTCTCCTTTGCTGGATCATCAGTCATCTCTCATTCCCTAAGTTTGCATTTTGTTTTCTTTATTTGTATTTCAAGGTTCTCTCTGAGAGCTTCTACCTATGTCTCTGCATACCATTTTCCTTAGTAAGCTCAACTATAAGGAATTCAATGATCATCTCTATACAAATGACTCACAATTTCATAGGAACCAGCCAATATCCTAATCATGATTTTGAGCTTTAGTTTCCAAGTGTCTTCAGGGTATATTTAGATAAAGAGTTTAACTGAGCTTTGAAGCTAAGACTTTTTTATGTCCTGCTCTGGACACATCTTGGCTGTGTGATTCTGGGCAAGTAACTTTACCTATTAGTGCTCTTAAAAAACTCTTAACACTCTTAAGTGGTGAAACAATCATAGATCTGCATTGGGAGAGAGAGTTTTCTGGTGAGAATTTCCTCAATGTAATAATAAATCATTGAACCTGACATCCCTTCCTGCTCTCAAAACATATCTCTGTACACATGTAAAATTATATATATATATATATGTACTTATAAAATATTCTTGTGTTTACATATGCTATTATGTTCCTATTTATATTATCTTCCATATGTATTGCATATGTTTTATATGTATAATTTTTGCTGCTATCATTCCAATTCATCTGTGAGCTCCTTCAGGCAGAAACTGTATTTTGTATTTCTTTGTATCCCCATTGCTTAGCACATTAAGTGGCACATAGTAATTAATAAAGGTGCGCTGGCTGACTGATAATTGACTGTAAAACCTTTTCATAAACTATACATGTAAAGATTCTGTTCCTAATCTAGTAATTTGTAAATTTATTATATTCATCAATTAGTGAATTGCTGAATAAATTATACTATTTTAAGATAATAGAATATCATTGTATCCTTGGTATTTGTTATGAAATAAATGATTTCAAAGTTCTCAGAGATCTATTATGAGCTGATTCAGAATGAAGTAAGCAGAACCAAGGAGAACAATTTATACAGTAACAACAGCATTGTAAAGACCAACAAATTTGAATGGCTTAAGAACTCTGGTCAATATAAAATGACTAAGCACGATTCCAGAGGATGACTAATGGAAAAAATGCTACCCATCTCCTGACTTAGAGGTGACTCAGTTTGCAGAATGAGATATGTATTGCTTTTTTTTTTTGACATGAGCTGTGCAAGAAATTGTTTTGTATGACTATGTAATGTTACAAGAGTTTTTCTGTTCTTTTTTCTTTTTTATTGATTTCAGAAAAATAAATGTTTAGTAATTTTACAAAATAAAAATTTTATTTAAAATTTTTAAACCCCCCAGCACACACACATGATTCTCAATCAAAAGTGAATAGATAGATGTTTTGATAGTTGTAAGCAACCAGGAGAATAAATTGATTGCTTTTCTTTCTCAGGGTAAGTGGTATTTTGTCCTGAAGTCACATCACAAGCCTCCTTAGCACTAGAGGGGAATGGGACAAAAAATGGAAGAAATAGGTAGGGCAAGGACAAGAGATAGCTTGTGTCTTCTCTCTGAGATTTTTACTTTCATTTACACTATATATATATATATATATATATATATATATATATATATATATATAGTGTAAATGAGATTTTCACTTTCATTTACACTATATATATACACATATATTATATATATATATATATATAGTGTAAATGAAAGTGAAAATCATCTTATATACACACTTCTTTCATTGTATATATTTATAGCAGCAACAGAATTGAAATTTGAGGAAGCAGAGGAGGAAGGGCAAGGAAAGTATTTCTGTCCTGGGAAATAATCACTACCACACTATTAAATTGGGATCCAGGAACTTAAAAAACAATCAAACAAACAAACTATTGCAATTTAGTTTAATTGGTTTTCTATGCAATTCTATATATTAAAAAACTTATTCTGAGAAGAGATGCATCCATTTCATCAGAATGCCAGAGAGTTCCATCACACACAAAAAAGTTAAGAAGCAAGGGTTATAGTATTAGAGACACTTGGGTCTGCCCCTTGCTTTATGCTTTGTCTGCTTAGCCCATTACTGTTCTCCCTCCTCTTCCAAATATCACATCTCCTGGCTTGGAAAAACTCAGGCAAGAAGGACCACCTGGATTTTTTGGCTTCTTAACAGAAGAGTTTCTATATTCAAATATGTTTTTAAACTCGTTACCATGGAAACCTATTTTAAAGATACATAACAGCCACCAGGAAAACTCACTTAGCTTTTATTTATCCTTGGGGTGCAGCCTGTAGAAGTCTCAGAACAAGTTCAAGTGGATCAGGGAGGTTTCCTTAGCTCTGATCTAGAATCTAGAGAAACCTCCTGGGGAGGCAAGGGCCTAATCACTCTTGCTTATCCTGAAAGGGATTTTAAGGTTTAGGAATTGTCAGTACTCTTGTTTAGTTTGTTTATCCCTCTGGTAAACTGTGTTGTAGCCATTTTCTTGTTTATTAACACTTCTAAGAAAGTACAAAAAGGAAGAAAATCTAAATCAGTCTGTTAGCAGCTTTGATAAGAGATTTGGAGACAGGGAAAAAACTAAAATGATTAACTCCAATATTATTCAGGATTATATGTGGATTTCTCTTATGGTTTCTGATTCCTTGCAAGAATTAGAATTTCAAGGGACTTTAGAAATCATCTACTCCAAACATTCTGTTGTTTGAAAAAAAAATTGGGGATAAGAGAAGTAAAAGTCAAAAGAGCTAAAAGGGATTTGAACCCAGGGTCCCTGACACCAAATTTATTGCATTTTCCATAAGACACTACATTGCCTTCTCCACAATAGTGTCTATAACATGATTATTTGATGTAGACAGCATGTGGTTTGATTTTTCTAACTGATGGAATGTGTGAATTGACTGCTTACATCCTATTAAAAGAGTAGTTGAAGACATTCTTAACCTGAGGTCTCATGAACTTTAAAAAAATTATGATATAATTAATTTCCTTTGTACTCCTATATATTTTATATTGTGCACTTAAAATATTATTCTGAAAAGGGGTCCATTTACTTCACCAGAGTGTTCAAGGGGTCCATTCCTCAAAATAAAGAGTCCCTGGGAATAAAGTTTGTAATATTATTGGGTTATATAATCATTTAAAAAATCAAAAGTACATCATGATTAAAATATCCTATCTAGGAATTATATAATATGAAAAGAAGATAGGTAGATGGCTTTGGTTTTTCAAATTTGACATGTATCTATACATACATAAATATATAGACACATACACATATGGAAAAAGAGAGACACACACACACACACACAGAGAGAGAGAGAGAGAGAACAGAGTATTAGAGAAATTAGAGTTTGAGTTGATAGATGATCTTCTTTTCCTCAGAAACAAAACTGGTTTCATAGAATATTATAATAGGAAAGAAAATGGGTTGTGATAATAAAGTAGCCAAGTGTTTCACTCCCAATGCCAGAAGAAATATGTGAAGATATCCAGAATGCTAAAAGGATCCAACCCCTTCTCTCCAACCCATCCCCATCTCCCCCCTACCTATGTTACATTTATGGGGGAAAATAGCCAGGAATCATTTGTCTATTTGAAATAGCTGCTATGGAAATGGTTACCTAGAAAGATGGCCACACAGAAGTTAGGACCAGCTGAGATGAAATAACATAATTTTCTAGTGGCTGGCATAGATGGGTTAGGATCTGAATTATTGGATAGAACTTCCCAATCAAAGAGATCACAGTACCATTTGGGGATTGAATATGATGAATGGGGATAGCCAAGCCAGATAATTAGTGCCTGGGTTTTCCACTGACTAATGGATTATCCAGATTGGCCAAATAATTTTCCAAGCACTGAAATAACCTCAGCTGTAGAAAGAGAAAAAAGTCAAACACAGGTACTTTCGATGCCCCTTTAAGACTGTGACATAATGCACTGGACGAAAGAACACTTCCATTTTTATGTCTTTCTTATCATTTTAGCTTAGTTTTCCAAGCCAATTAAGAGCTTTAAAGAATAGATGTCTATACAATGCTTTGAAAATGAACACCAGCTCCACCTCTCTCTAAAAGCTCATTATTTTTCCCTTTCACCTTTCTGCAGAGAGTGATAATTACAATTATAGCCTTTGAGCATGCAGATTCCCGTGCCAAAGGACCTGGCCTCACACTCAAGCCCTGGCTTCCAGTGGTAATGGCTTTCAACCATTTTTTTCTTCCGGTAGAATATAAGGTGATTCTCATCTCCTAGTGAGAATCTTCACAGTTAATTATGAATCCCCCAAGGCAGACTTCCTCAAAAAGCTCCTTTCTTGACATCTGGCAAGATAGCAACTGCCTAGCTTCTCTGTAGGGTGGGTTTGCAAGGTGACATGCTGTCATAATGTGAGGTTTTCATAGTCCCGTAGCATAAAGGGTTTGCTGTGCTTTATTTGTTGACCTTTTTGCTGATAGGGATTTGATGGTAAATGAATTCAAGGAATTAACATGATCTTTCTGTTTCATTGACCCCAGACAATATTTTACAATCCTATTGTTATATTTCTTTATCTTTGTTATTGTTGAGTCCAGAACAGTGGTTCATTATCTAAGATATGTAAATTTGTTTAAAAAAAAGATTAGCACAATTGGTTTTCTTTGCAATATATTGCATATTTTTTAAATGCACTTAAAAACCATCATTCTAAAAACCATTAATTTCACCAGACTATGAAAAAAGAACCATGGCATAAAAAAAGATCAAGAACTCCTGTCTAGACCCAAATCCCATGCCTTAGGTACATATATGTATACATGTGTGTATTCATACAGATATATGTGTATAAATTGTGAAACTAGAAATTTGTCATAAAAGCACATAATTAAATCTTTTAAAGGATTACAATGACATAAAAGTCAATTAAAAAAAAAACTTTTGGATTTAAATGTAAGTCACTATACTAGTTATTGTTTTCTTGGGCAAAAAATATTGAGTCCCATTCTCTTGTATTTTGAAGGATACATATATTCAGCTTTTTGTCATGTTATGGCTTGGTTTTGATAAAAAATCATTAAAATACCTGTGATGTTTCATTTTATATCATTTTCTACCCAGAAAGTCTCATGAAGCTGAACCTGAACATCTTTAAAGATTAGGGGAAATTGATCTTATAATAGTGCCTTGCACATAGTCCATGCTTAACAAATATTTGCTAATTTGATTTAATGAGCTGGGTTTTTTTTTTTTTTTTTACCACAGTAAATGTGTACATTTATTTTACAGAGACTGAATGGAAGTAAAGCTGTAATAACATGGAAATACAGCTCAGGGGAATTTCTATCTTTCCCTGAAAGCTAATTGAAAGGCCCCCACTCAATCATGATAATAAAAAAAAAGTTTGAGTCAATAATAAATAAATGCATGCATGGAATTATCTAATAAAATGCTTCTCGGTTGTTATTAGCTTTACCAACATCTAAAGAATTAAATTCAAATGTATCCAATTTTAAAGATATCTTTTCCATCTATTCCTGCACCTCCTTTTGTTTCCTTTCTGACCTGAAGAATTTGCCACACAACTATGTGTGGGAATAAGGAACTGAAATACTTCTAGTATTTGAACAGTAAATTCTCAAAGGTCTTTATGTAGTTAATCTTGATTTAAGTAGTAGAGAGAAAGAGATCATAAAATACAGGTTTTAGATTTTGAAGGGACCTAAAAGCCTATCTAATTGTAACTTTCTCTTTTTTGGTTTTGTTTTTTAATTATTTATATGTTTTATTTTACATCACTATATTTCCCAAATATTCTTCATCCCAAGAAGGCCATTCCTTATAACCACAAAAAAAGGATATATAAGAAATCAAATTCAAAACTAGTCAATTCATCAGCCAAGGTCTAGAGGCAGGTGCTTTGTCCAATATTACACAGATAATATGTTTAAGGCAAGATTTAAACTCAAGTCCTCTGTTTTCCTTGATGGAGGAATTGAGTTCAACTCCAACCAAGGAATATAAAACAGCTTTTCATCAGAAGCAGAAAAGAAGCTTTATTAGTAGAGAAGAAGAAGAGGAGCTAGGCAGAGTGGTGTAGCAATGAGGTACATGGAAAAAAAAGAATCCCAAGAAGTATTCTAAGAAAGCAAAAACCTTTCCTTATTTGAAATATGAATTGTTTGGGGAGTCTTTCCACAATTAGGGCAGTCTTTCAGATATTGTATTCTTTTATGTATGGACAGGAGACAATTATTTCCCCCTATTTTGTTGTTAATTGTGGTTGTTTTGTTTTATTATTCTGAACTAATTAAAGTACTTTGCTATTTGATTTATGGTTCCTGCCTGGTTTGTTGAAGAAGAGACATTATATAAAGTCTTGAGTCATATTTGCAAAATTATATTATCCCATACATTTTACCAGAACCAGACTATTCCAGAATCAAATGGAACCTTTGTTAATTTCTTCCATTTAATTCTCTTCCCCATTTTCTTCCCTTTTCCCTTCCTGTCTTTTCTTTTTCCTATATGCCTTTCCCTTTCCTTTCTCCCTTTCATTCTCCTTTCATCATCTCAGTCATGGATACAAAACAATATTTTGGTGATAATGGTTCCTTTGTTAAATCTTTATACCATCATCTTATTTTTTATCCCAAGTAAGTATGAACCTACATATGATTTATATATTGTCTTTAACCTGAAGTTCAGTGTTTCTATTGTACGGAAAAAAGAATTTATACATAATTAAGGGGAAAAAAGTGTCATCTATTGTTCTTCCTTCCTTTCTTTGCTTTTCTCCCTCTCTCATTCCCTCCCTCTCTCTTTCCCTTCCTCTATCTTTCCTTCTCTTCCTCCCTCCCTTCCTTCTTTCTTTTATTTCTCTCGCTCTCTCTCTCCCTCTCTCCCCTTTCCCCCTCCCTTCTGTTATTTCTTCTTACTTTCTACAATGTTGGAACTCCTGTGAGAAAGCTTCTGATTTTGTCTGTTTTCCACTTTGGAAGCTACTACCATTGCTTCTTGGGTAAAGGTGTTGCATGATTTAATAAACCAGTCAGATACGAAAGCTTTTATGGTTCATTAGATTTGATAAAGAGTCCACAGTGAATTCCTTCCTGAGCTCTTTCTTCACATCCTCTGTTCAGGTCATCTCATTCCTTTCATTGACCTCATCATCAAGCTATTTTATACAGACTTGTGTATTCAACACCTACTCCATTCCCTCAGCTTTCTCTCCCCTGTGATTGGAAGACTGGAGGGTGGGACACTTAACTTTTCCCAAAGATTTCCTTTATAGAAGATGTAAGCTAAACTTTTCAACTGACTATACTATGCTATGAAACAAAATGCCTCATGATGTTCCTCCCTTCTCCAACCAACTTTCCATCTTCCTTTTTTTGTGTTGTCTGCCTGGATTAGATTCTAAAGTATTTGAGGTCTTTCCTGCTCCCTAGCTTTTAGCATATAGTGCGGATAGCACATAGTATATACTTAATAAATGTTGATAAAATAGAAATGACCTTCAGAAAAAATGGAAGAGAACTTTATAACATTTATTACAGATTCCTTCACATAGATGCCATTAAGCATTAGTATAGAATGTGAGCTTTTAAAAGTTACAATGCATTTTGTTTATTAAATATATCATACTTGAGTTACATATAGATTTATCTAAATATTAGGATAACAATAGAGAGTGAAATCTAATAGACAGACAACTGGTCTTGACAAGACACTTAATCTCTCTCTCAGTGCTCGACTTTGGTAAAGGAAGTTTCCTCACCTGGGAGGATTCAATTAAATTCAATGCAGTCTTTAAAAAAAGATAGCAACATTTATTAAAAGTATTTGTTGTTGTTATTCAGTTGTTTTTCAATTGTGTCTGACTCTTTAGGATACCATCTGGGGTTTTCTTGGAAAAGATACTGGAATGGTTCTTCATTTCCTTCTACAGATCATTTTACAGAAAAGGAAACTGAGGCAAACAGAATTAAGTGGATTGATCAAGATCCCACAGCTAGAAAGTCTCTTGAGGTCTAATTTGAACTCAGGTCTTCCTGATTGTGGGCCTGGTATTCAATCTACTTTGCCACTATTTTTTTGCAATTAAATGTACAGTATATGAAGTATTGAAGCTATAATCAGGAAGACCTTCCTAGCAATGTGACTCTGGGCTAGTCACTTAGCCCCTGCCTACTTCAGTTTGTTTATTATGAAATGGACACCTAGAATAGCATTTATTTCCCAGAGTTGTGAGGGTTGTTACGAGGCTTAAATGAGCTATATTTAGAAGGTTCTTAACACGGTGCCTGGCACATGGTAGATGATAAACATAGTTTCCCTTCTCTAAACTTCCCCTTTCTTTATTACTCAAAAAAAAAAAAGTGATATCTAGCTGGTAAATACAGTATTTTAATGCTCAGTGTAAAGTGAAAAAATAGTACTTTGAAGGAACTCATATTTGATTTCATCCTCAGGAGTCCAGTTGTGAGTGATTACCTGCCAGTTGTCTCTTCCAGGTTTTCCATTAGCAAATCTTATAGGACAAAGGACCTGGATTGTTGTTATGGGATGATATGCCTTTATTAATTTTGATTCCTAACCAGACTCATTGAAAAAGTCTACTTACTAAAAAAGATAAACAAATCTTAACTATTGATACCTGTATTAGTTTCAACAACCAGATCTTTGAATCAAGGGAAGGGAATAAATATTGAGTGTCTACTACTGTGCCAGGCACTGTGCTAAGGGCTTAATCAATAAGGCAACAATGACCCACTTCTGCCCTTAAAGAGCTTATGATCTAGTCCTTGGACATCCCATAGTCACAACAATATCTTTTCAAACAGATGTTAACAATTCCCACAGTCTATTATACTTTTGGCAATTGTTTCACCTGTATGACCTACTCATTGCTTCTTTTTATTAAAGTACCTCTTCTTAGCTACCATATCTTCCAGTGGTGGCTTCAACTTTCCTTCTTATTTGGTGTCTCTTCTTAGCTACTCACAATACACACAGCGCTCACTATACACTTTTAATATTTCTGAGGTAGGAAGGAATGGGTAATGAGGTAGTGAAATGTGAAAATTGTTTAAATTAGGCAGAAATTTAAATTCCTTTCCAGAAGATTATCTTAGCCTTCCCCTCACATTTTTTGTCTTTTCTTATTTTCAGTAGATTCTTTTTCTTCATCTCTACTTATATTCTCCACATCTCCTTCCTCCCTTTTCCTCCCACACAATTTTTCCAGTGGGAAACAATAAAAAACATGGCTAGAGTTAGCAAGGAGGAATTTCTTACATGACTATTAAAAAAAAAAAGCTTTCTCAACACATTTTTGACACCAAAATAATTTCCTATCCATTTTATGTCAGACTTAAATTTTTTTTTTAATTTTTTTTCTATTCATAGCATTTTTTCAATTAATTATAAATATAGTCTTAAATATTGATTTTTATAAGATTTTGAATTCCAAATTATGGCAGACTTTTAAAAAATCAATTTCTTTCCTTATTGGCACTTTTCATAGCAGTTCCAAGTATGCCACATTCTCCCCTCAGAAAACCCTTCTATAACATGAAAAATAGTCCAATTGTTCTAGTCTTCTCACCTCAACCCTTGTCAATGACTTTGATTTCAAAGAATGATATATTCCTTTTTCTGTGGAGTTCAAGCTTGATGCATTGGCATTATATTTATATTCTTTTTTGGTGGCTAATGAACCCATACATTCCTAGTGTTGTTTTACCTTCAAACAATAGGGTTGGACATTCTTCAGAATTGAAGTCATGTCCTCAGGACACTTGCCCCTATGATCCAATACAAAATCATCTTTGGGGCTTTTAATGTACTTTAAAATCTGGGTCATAGTAGGGCAAAATAACTCCTAATTATTGCCCTAATTGCTTCTTCATTGGTGGAAAGTTCTCCCTTTTCATTTTTGAGACTATTTGATTTTTCTTTTTTCCTTTTTCTAATCAAATTAACTAAAAATTGATCCTTTTTTTTGTTTTTTCATAAAACCAACTCTTAGTTTTATTTGTTAATTCAATAGTTTTCTTACTTTCAGTTTTGTTAATCTCCCCTTTTATTTTCAAATTTTCAAATTAGGTGTTTAATTGGGAGGTTTTAATTTGTTCTTTTTCTAGCTTTTTTAGTTGCAAGCCCAATTCATTGATCTTCTTTTTCTCTATTTTATACAAGTATGCATCTAGAGATATAAAATTTTCCATAAAAATTGCTTTTTGTATCCCATAAATTTTGATATGTTGTCTCATCATTGTCATTCTCTTTGATAAAATTATTGCTTGTGTCCATGATTTGTTGATTCACCCACACATTTTTTAGTATTAGATTATTTAGTTTACAATTTATTTTTGGTTTATTTTCCCGTGGCCTTTTACTGCATGTAATTTTTATTGCTTCATGATCTGAAAAACATACATTTGTTATTTCTATCTTTCTGCATTTGACTTTAAGGTTTTTATGCCCTAATATATGATCAATTTTTATATAAGTTCCATGTATTGCCAAGAAAAAAGGTATGTTCATTTCTGTCTCCATTCAATTTTCTTTAAAGGCTTCTATTTACCTCCTTAACTGCTTTTTTATTTATTTTGTGTACCTAGTTTTGAGAGAACAAGTTTGAGTTCCCCACTAGTATGGTTTTGCTATCTAAATTCTTCTTGCAGCTCTCTTAACTTCTCCTCTAGGAATTTTAATGCTATACCACTTGGGGCATATATGTTTAATATTGATATTACTTCATTGCCTATGATACCTTTAAGTAGGATGTAGTTTCTTTCTTTATCTCCTTTAATTAGATCTATTTTTGCTTTTGCTTGAACTGAGATCAGGATTGCTACCTCTGCTTTTTATGTTAACCTCAGATAAAGCATAATAGATTCTTCTCCATCCTTTTACCTTTACTCTAAATGTATCATTCTGTTTTAAATAACTTACTTGTAAACAACAAATTGTAGGATTCTGGCTTTTAATCCAGACTGATAGCTGCTTCCATTTTATGGGAGAGTGTGTAGAGGGCCATAGATAGTAGGGGAACTCTGGGTGAGGTATAAGACCCTTTAGCCCAGAGGGAACCTGCTGACAATGTCTGGTTTGGCTCCCCATCTCCTCTAAGGGCTCTCAGCCTTCCTGAGAAGTCAGGGGAAGTGACAGCCTATGTTGTAATTAAAGCAGAGTGATACCAAATGTCAAAGAGTAATTTACATATGATAGCAAGTTGTTTATGTGGTCCCACATGCACAATATATAATTAATGCACGTGCAGTGTTGCTTTGTTTATATAAGGGTATTAGAGTATATAAGACTGAGAGAATTTGGAATAAATGAACTTAATTTCCAGGGGCGGAGACAAGTTGGGGGAGATGACACATGTTTCTCTCAGACCTTCTCTACAACCCTCACAATAATTACAAAATCCAGCCTCTCAATTAGCTCTGAATTGGCAGAACCCACAAATATTGGGAGTGTAACAAATTATCACCAAAAGATAATTTTGAAGATCACCAGAAAAGATCTGTTTCAATTGGAAATGGGAGGGAGGTAGCCTAACACAAACAGCTGACCACAAATGCCAGCTCAAACAGTGCAGAGTCCCAGGATGTTGCTGACTCTGCATGGCAGAGAATCTATGGGGAAGAATATACAGGAATCTACAGCAATGTTGGCCACTCTGCCCCAGTTGCATGCCAGTAAATCAGCAAAGAAGTTATAAAACATCCAACACAAACAAAAGATCAATAGTGAACCCCAAAACTCCAGAATCTCATGGGACTTGGCTATGCCCACCCAGCACCAGGAGTGAATTAGCACTGATTTGTTGCAGCTGCACTTGGAAAACTTCCCCTGCCCTAAAGGTAAACCTTAACTTAAAAAAAATGAGTAAAAAAGTAAAGAGGACTCTAATGACTGACAACTTCTAAGGCAAAAGAGATGAAGAGATTTCAAATCTTGAGGAGACCGAAGGCAGATTGTCTCCAGATGAAGCTCTAAAAGGCAATATAACCTGATCCCCATCACACAAGGCTCTCCTAGAAGAAATTAAAAAGGATCTTAAAAGAGAGCTAGAAGAAAAGTGGGTAAAGGAAATGAAAAATTTACAAGAGGGTCTGAAAAAGGCAACACAGAAATTATCTAAAGAAAATTCACTACAAAATAGACTTAATGAAATGGAAAAAGAATATAACTAATTAAAAGATAAATTTGATAAAGTGAAAAACGAAGGCAACTCCCAGAAAAACAGAATTTGTGAAACAGAAAAAAAAATAACTCCTAAAAGCAGAATTTGTTAAATGGAAAAAATTCCATAGAACAAAACAACTCCTTAAAAATTCAGTTGGACAAATACAAAAAAGAGGTTTCAAAAGTAAAGGAAGAAAATAACTCACTAAAATTCAGAATTGAGAAAATGGAAATGAATAACTCAATGAAATGATTGAGTTCTATATTTGGAGGTCAACTTTTTTATTTAGGTCTGGTATTTTTGTCAAAAATAAATAGAATTCACCAGTTTCATTGAGTGTCCATCTTCTTCCTGAAATAAAATGTTCAGTTTAGCAGAGTAATTTATTTTTGACTGCATTCCAAGTTCCTTTGCTTTTTGGAATATCAGATTCCAAACAACAAGAATCAGTCAAACAAAAAAAAAAAAAAAAAAAGAAAAAGAAAAAATAGAAAAAAAAGTAAAATACCTACTTGGGAAAACAACTGACCTGGACATTAGATCTAGGAGAGACAATCTAAGTATTATTGGACTCCCTGAAATACATGATGGGAAAAAAGAGCCTAGACACTATATTTCAGGAAATCATCAGAGAACAGTCTGAATATCATTGAAACAGAAGGTAAAATGACCATTGAAAGAATTCACTAAATGGCTCCTGAAAGAGACCCCAAAATTAAAACCCCTAAGAAAAATCATGATGAAATTTGAGAACTATTGGACCAAGGAAAAATATTACAAGCAGCCAGAAAGAAAAAAATTCAAATACTGAGGAGCCACAATAAGGATAACTCAGGACCTAGCAGCTTCCACTTTAAAGGATCGAAGGGCCTGGAATCTGATATTCCAAAAGGCAAAGGAACTTGGAATGCAGTCAAAAATAAATTACTCTGCTAAACTGAGCATTTTATTTCAGGGAAGAAGATAGACACTCAATGAAACTGGTGAATTCCATTTATTTTTGACAAAAATACCAGAGCTAAACAAATAAGTTGACCTCCAAATATAGAACTCAAGAGAAGCATAAAAAGGTAAAAGGAAAAACAAGCAAACAAACAAAAAACTCTTGAGAACTGTATTTCTGTTATGGGTATACATTGAGAGCACATGTATAATCTGATTTTACTGTTATAATATAAAAAAGAAACTAGATGGAAAGGGGATTGTAACAGAAAAAAAGGGGAAAAGTGGAGGTAAAATGAGGGAAATTACATCTCAGGAAGAGGCAAAGAAAATATTATAATTGAGGGAAAGAAGGAAGGGTGACAAATATTATGTGAATCTTACTCTCATCATATTTGGCCTAAAGAAAGAATATTAGGTATATTTGATTTCACCGAGAAACATCTCTCATCTTATAGAAAAGTAGAATGAGAAAGGGAAAAGGAAAGGGGTAGACTAAATAGAAGGGAAAAGAGAAATAGTAGGGGAAAGATATAAGAAAGGGGAAGATTCTCTAAAGGGGCAGGACTGCTTGAGGCAAGTAGTCCTCATAAGTGAAGTACTGGGGAGGACGAAAAGGGGAAAAGGAAAGAGAAAAGCATAATTTGGAGTTAATAAGATGGCAGAAAATACAGAATTAGTAGTTTTAAACATGAAAGATGCTCCAAGTCATTATTAATCAGAGAAATGCAAATTAAGACAACTCTGAGATACCACTACACACCTGTCAGATTGGCTAGAATGACAGGGAAAGATAATGCAGAATGTTGGAGGGGATGTGGGAAAACTGGAACACTGATGCATTGTTGGTGGAATTGTGAAAACATCCAGCCATTCTGGAGAGCAATTTGGAAGTATGCTCAAAAAGTTATCAAACTGTGCATACCCTTTGATCCAGCAGTGTTACTACTGGGCTTATATCCCAAAGAAATACTAAAGAAGGGAAAGGGACCTGTATGTGCAAAAATGTTTGTATCAGCCTTCTTTGTATTGGCCAGAAACTGGAAACTGAGTGGATGCCCATCAATTGGAGAATGGCTGAAAAAATTTTGGTTTATTAATATTATGGAATATTATTGTTCTATAAAAAATGACCAGCAGCTTGATTTCAGAAAGGCCTGGAGAGACTTAGATGAACTGATGCTGAGTGAAATGAGCAGAACCAGGAGACCATTATATACCTCAACAATAATACTATATGATGATCAATTCTGATGGTTGTATCCCTCTTCAACAATGAGATGAACCAAATCAGTTCCAAAAGAGCAGTAATAAACTGAACCAGCTACACCCAGCTAAAGAACTCTGGGAGATGACTATGAACCACTACATAGAATTCCCAGTCCCTCTATTTTTATCCGCCTGCATTTTTTATTTCCTTCACAAACTAATTGTACACTATTCCAACATCCAATTCCTTTTGTACAATAAAATAACTATATGGACATGTATACATATATTGTATTTAACTTATACTTTAACATATTTAACATGTATTGATCAACCTGCCATCTGGGGGAAGGAATGAGGGGAAAGAGGGGAAAAGTTGGAACAAAAGGTTTTGCATTTGTCAATGCTGAAAAATTACCCATGCATATATCTTGTAAATAAAAAGCTATAATAAAAAACAATTTGTATGATATGAAATGGTTATGACCAAATTTTGTACTTTTCTCCCTTTTGGAAAGATATTTGACTCATTTAACATTATGGTTATTTTTGTTGAACCAGTTTTTCCTCCTCTCATTCTTTGTTAGAAAACTTGGCTTTCTGGAAGAGTATATTGGGTATTTAAAAAAGGGACATTAAAAACAAAAATATCAACTTTTAATAGAATTCTCCTCCAATTTTAAAATAAGTTATGTCATTATAATATATTATTACACTGTGAGAAATAATAAAAATGAAGGATTTAGAGAGCCATAGGAAGGAAGTGTTAAAAGGAAAATTCTTTGTTTGGGTTTTTTGCTCTGATTTGCTCTGATTAAGGAAGCAAAATTTAGGACAAAGATATATGAACAGATGCTAGTGGAGCAACTAAAACCAAGAAAATTATATATGGTTCTAACAATATAAGTGGAAAAAAAGAACAATGAAATGAAACTAAATAGTAAGTAATTGTAATGATCAAGCTTGCCCTAAAAAAGAGAGGGAAAATATTCTCTTTTTTTCCCTCTTCTTTGTGGAGGTACGATACTATGGGTGTGACATGCTGCATATGCTATCATACCCAGTTGATGTAGTGATTTTGAGTTCTACATTTTTTCTTCTCTCCCTGAGCTGGTAAACAATATGATATAAGTTATACATAGACAATCATCCAAACATATTACCATATTAGTCATGTTGTGAAAGAAGACATTGAACCAAAGGAGAAAACACATCTCTCTCTCTCTCTCTGTCTCTCTCTCTCTCTGTCTCTCTCTCTCTCTCTCTCTCTCTCTCTCTCTCTCTCTCTCTCTCTCTCACACACACACACACACACACACACAAAACACCACAAATAAAGTGAAAAATAGTATACTTCAATCTATTTTTGGACTCTTTTTTTTCTCTGTAAATAGAATTTTTTTTTTCCTAAGTCCTTTGGAATTACCTTAGTTCATTTTATTTTTTAAAACTTAATAGTTTTATAGTATTTTATTCTTTGCCAATTACATATAAAAATAGTTTTCAACATTAATCTTTGCAAGATTTTAGATTCAAATTTTTCCCTCCTTTCCTTTCTTCCTTCTTCCCTAAAGCAGCAAGTAATCTGATATAGATTATACATGTACAATCATGTCACACATATTTCCACATTAATCATATTCTTTAAAAATATTCTGAATAAAAGAGGGAAAAATTAAAAAGGAAATAAGCCAAAAACAAAAAATAAGATTAAAATAGTATTTTTGTTTTGAGTTCAGGCTCAATAATTCTTTCTCTGGACATGGTCAGCATTTTTTTATTGAGTCCTTTGGAATTTTCTTGGATCATTACCTTTCTGAGAAGAGTCTATATCGGTTAATCATTTCACAATGTTGCTGTTGCTACATACAATGTTCTCCTGGTTCTGCTCACTTTACTCAGAATCAGTTTATATAAGCCTTTTCAGGGTTTTCTGAAGTTTACCTGCTCATCATTTTTTATAGAACAATAGTTTCCCATTACATTCATATACTATAACTTGTTCAGCAATTTCCTAATTGAGAGGAATTTTTAGTTTCCAATTCTATTTCATCACAAAAAGAACTGCCATAAATATTTTTGTACATATTAGTTTCTCTCCCCCCACCCCATTTTTTCCAATCTGGGATACCAATGGTATTGCTGGATCAAAGAATATATGCAGTTTTTTTAGCCCTCTGGCACAATTCCAAATTGTTTTCCAGAATTATTGGATCAATTAACAACTCCACTAACAATTCATTAATGCTTCAGTTTCCCCACATCTCCAATATAGTCAATCTGATAAGTGTGAAGTGGTACCTCTGAGGTGTTTTAATTTGCATTTCTTTAATGAATAGTGATTTAGAGGAGCATTTTTTCCTATTACTATAGTTTTTATTTCTCCATCTGAAAACTCCCTTTTCATATGCTCTTAAAAATCCATTTTAGATCATTGTATTGATGAGAATAGCTAAGTTATTCACAGTTGATCATTGTGCAATATTGCTATTACTGCATACAATGTTCTCTTCATTCTGCTTACTTCACTTTGCATGAGTTTGTTTAAGTCTTTTCAAGATTTTCTGAAATTAACCTGCTCATCATTTCTTATAACATGGTAATATTTCATTATAGTCATATACTATAATTAGCTCAGCAACTTTCCAATTGATGGGAATCCACTCAATTTTTAATTTTTTCTCACGATAAAAAGAGCCATTATATGCAAATGGATAGCAGACTGGATTAAAAGGCAGAATTCTATAATATGTTGTTTACAGGAAACACATTTAAAGGAGAGTAATACTTACAGAGTACAAGTAAAAGGCTGGAGCAGAATCTATTGTATTTCAGCTGAAGTAAAAAAGCAGGGATAGCAATCCTTATCTCAGATCAAGCAAAAGCAAAAATAGATCTAATTAAAAGAGATAGAGAAGGAAATGACATTTTGCTAAAGGGTACCATAGATAATGAAGTAATTCAATACTAAACATATATACCAAATGGCATAGCATCCAAATTCCTAGTAGAGAAGTTAAGAGAGTTGCAAGAAGAAATAGACAGCAAAACCATGTTAGTTAGAGAGCTCAACTTTGCTTTATCAGAACTAGATAAATCAAACCACAAAATAAATAAGAAAAATGTGACAGAGGTAAATAGGAATTCATAAAAGTTAGGGATGATAGACTTTTGAAGAAAATTAAATGGAGACAGAAAGGAATATGCTATTTTCTTGGTAGTACATGGAACCTACACAAAAATTGACCACTAATCAGGGCATAAAACTATCAAAATCTGCATAAAGGCAGATGTAGCAAGTGAATCTTTTACAGATCATGATGCAATAAAAATTACATGCAATTAAGGGTCAGGGAAATTGCCCAGATTAACAGAGAGAAAATAAATTACTTTTAAAATTTCATTTTAGAAAAATATTAACTCCGGAAGAAAAAATCTCCAGGGCCAGATGCATTCACATGTGACTTCTACCAGACATTTAAAGAACAATTAATTTCAATACTATACAAACTACTTGGAAAAATAGGGAAACAAGAATTCTACCAAATTCCTTTTATGACACAGATATAGTGCTGATACCTAAACCTAGTGTCAAAACAGAGAAAGAAAATTGTAGAACAATTTCCCTAGTAAATATTGATGCAAAAATCTTAAGTAAGATATTGGTAAAGATATTACAGCAAGTTATAATCAGGATAATAAACCATAACCAAGTAGAATTTATATCAGGAATGCAAGACTGATTCAATATTAGAAAAATTATTAACATAATTGACTATATCAATAACCAAACTAACAAAAATCATTTGATTATCTCAGTAGATGCAGAAAAGGCATTTGATAAAATCCAACACCCATTCCTATTAAAAACAATAGAGAGTATAGGAATAAATTAAGTTTTCCTCAAAATGAAACCATCAGCAAGTATCATATGTAATGGGAATAAACTAGAACCATTCACAATAAGATCAGGGATGAAACAAGTTTGTCCATCATTACTATTCAATTTTGTGTTAGCTTTGACAATAAGAGAAAAAAAAAAAGACATTAAAGGAATTAGAGTAGGCAATGAGGAAACCAAATTATCACTCTTTGCAGATGATATGATGGTATACTTAAAGAATCAAAGTCCAGTAGCAAGTGATACAGAAAGAAATTCCATTTAAAATAATTATAGATAATATAAAGTATTTGGGAGTCTACCTGACAAAGCAAAGTAATGAACTATATGAACACAATTACAAAACACTTTCCACATCTCTCTCTCTCTCTTTCTCTTCTTCCCCATCTCTCTGTCTCTCTCTCTCTGTCTCTCTCTCTCTCTCTCTCTCTCTCTCTCTCTAATTCTCTCTTTCTCTTTCTTGCTCTCTGTGTTTCTCTCCCTCTCTTTCTTGATACAGTGATATTGCTGTATCAAAGAGCATGCATTTTCTGGTGATTTTTTCCCCTCTTTTTTTCCTTTTTTCCCCCCTTTTTTACAAGTTGCTCTTTTAGAAGGGAAAAGTGATACATTTTGAAATAAAGGTATTATAAAAAAAAGACACTGAAACATTAAAAAATTAATGTCTATCTCCCCCAAGATTGATAGTTATTTAAGATATTTCATTCCATCCTATTCTATTTTAGAGAATGATGTGACATAAATTTAGATTCACATTTCCATTTGATCTTATTTTGGTACATGGTTTAAGAAGGAGATCTAAACTTAATTTTTTTTCCCTGAAGTTTTTGTTGCATAAAGAGTCTGACCTCAGTAATGGGTACCTTGCATTTATTAAATACTAAGCTGTTAGGTTGCTTTCAAGTTTTACCTTAGTAGTGAGGCCTAATGATCAACTTTTTATTTGTTCTTAACCAGTTTCAAGTAGTTTGGAGGATTACTACTTTGTAGAACAGTTAGAGATCAATTAGCTTCTTCATTTCTTCATTTTTTTTTTTTTAGTGTATCATTTGAGAATCTTGACTTGTTCCTCAGTAGAATATCATATATTATACATAACCCTTGATCAATTGCATGGACTTTGTTCTCATTGGTTGAGAACCTGTGAACTTGGTAGGACAGGAGAGAGATCTAAGCTTTGAGAGGAACTGTTATATTCTAGTATATCAAATGACACATTATTAATTAGGATCCAGGTTTTTTCTTATTTGAGGATCTGCTCATCTCTGAAGAGTATAGCTGATAGAGGAGATTTCCCTAATCCTTTGGATATGTGCTTCTCTATCTTGAATAGGACTCCACCAAATTAGGAGATTTTACTTTTTTTAAAAGGAGTCTTTATTCTTCTTTTTAAAAAGTTTTGTATTGTAATAATGTTTCATTTTTCCCCAATTACATGTTAAGACAATTTTTAGCATTCATTTTTACAAGATTTTGAGTTCCAATTTTTTCTCCTTCCCTTCCTCTCTTCTGAAAATGATAGGCAATTTGATATTGGGCATATATGTGCTATTGTGTAAAACATATTTCTGTATTAGTCACAGTTATGAAAAAAGAAACATATCAAAAGGAAAAAAACCTCAAAAAAGTAAGTGAGAAAAATATGCTTTGATCTACATTCAGTGTCCATCAATTCTTTATTTGGATGTGAATAGCATTTTCCTTTGTGAATTTTTTTGTACTTGTTTTGGATCAAGACCTGACTTCTTTTTGAAGTACAAACAGAATCTAATCTAGGTGAATTCTTATCCTGAGGGAATAAGCCCATGTCTTTCCACAATTCCAATTAGAATTTAGGGTAACCAATTCATGAAGGAGAAAACCCACCAGAATGGTCTGTGTAGAGATGATTTCCTTTGTCTAGATTGTTGGAGATGGCCAGTTATAATGAATATAATCTCAGGAGGATCTGAAGACTATTTAACTCACTTCCTCATTAATTGTTCATTGATTAGTGTTGATTTTCATCTGTCAGGGGTACCCCCTTTTTTAAAAATATTTAAGGCATTCAGTGTCTCCCTAGTTTTGTCTTTAGTTGCTGAGAAAAACCAATGAATATCAATTTATTGTTTATTAGCTAGCCTAACAATTTAATTATGAGTTACCCAGAAATTCTGTCACTTGGGTTTTTCATTTGTCACAACTCTTTGGATTTTGAAATGTTACTGACCATTTTAGCCTCTGTTCAGGGCTCTGAAGGGAGAAAATTCTGGTAAGAAACATACATGTAGAGCATCTAATCATCTTTATCATGTTCCTATGTCCAACTTACTACATTAGAGACTTCAGAGAGTTTCCTCTTGGGTGTGATATAGCACTTACTCCTTTTGAGTGGAGCTATTTTATTCCCAAAGGGAGAGCATATTGTAGTCAATTTATATTGCTCAGTTTATATTATATTATATGTTATTATTCTAAGCCTTTTATCCAAAATTAAGTCTAAGAATAACAAAACAATAAGGTTATTTGTGTGGATTTATTTCTCCTAAATAGGTAACCATGTATATATGGGAGCATAATTAGAACTGAGATCAGGATGGGCACAGGCAGCAAGGTTGATACAGACAAAAGTCACAGAGTGTGAGAATTGTTATCCTATGGCAGTCTTATCAGGTCATCTCTGGGCTGGGTTGTTTTTGAGAACTGGGAGTTGGTATGAATCAGTCTTGAGTCAATTATTTGACATAACAGGAGAAGCTCTGGATTCAGTAAACCAGTATCACAAGGAAATTTTGATGCTCGAATATTGCAAGAAACTTCTGATATGCCCAAACAAGGAATACTCAATTTTATCTGATTCCCTGGTCAGTCCGACCTCTCCTGGATAATAAGGGAGCTCTAGCAAATCCATTAAAATATGGTGATTTAAAATTTAGCTTGAACCAAAAAAGTACTCCCTATAGAATTACTAGATATAGATTATAGATATATTTTGCTGAGATAATTGGGGTTAAGTAACTTGCTCAGGGTCACATAGCTAGAATGTGTTAAGTGTCTGGGGCTAGATTTCAACTCAGACACTCATGACTTCAGGGCTGGTACTTTATCCAAGAATTACAATATTTAAGAGAGCAGATAAACATACTTCTAGCGTAGGTCTCCTCTCTCCAAGGAAATGAGATTGACCAAATTCTGGTCCCAACCATCAGCTTTCCCATCTGATAGAAATCAGTCTCAGTTAGAGAAGGGTGGTCCTGGGTCTCAAACCCTCCTGGCCTCTGGGAGAGGCCCCACCCTCCTAGTGGAAACTTCAAGATAAGTAATCTCATTCAATTGAAGAAAGAGATGCTAGAAATACCCAATCTTGTCTCTTTTTGAGTTACGTCTTAGGGGGAAGGGGAAGGTGTGAAAAAAGAAGGGAAAAGAAGGAAACAGGACTTTATTAAGCATCACTATGTGCTTAATAGTGCACATTATGCACTATGTGCCAGGCATTATGATGAGTGATTTACAAATGTTATCTCATTTGCTCTTCATAGCAACCCTTACAGATAGGTATTATTGTTATACCCATTTTACAATTTAGTAAACTGAGGTAGACAATGATTTGAGTGACTTACCCAGGATCACATAGTTGATAAATATCTGGGGCTGGACATATAATTATGTCTTTCTGACTGCAGGGTCAGTGCTATCCACTGAACTGTCTAGCTTTTATAATCTAAACAGACCTATTTGCCTATAGGAGTAAAACCAAAAAAAGAAAAATCATCCCACCCCCACCAGGGATACACTACGGTCTTTCCAACCCTTCCCCCCAAAAAGATCTCAGTTTATATCAGTTTCACACAGAATTTATATCATTTCCTCCCCACCTTTAGATCTCTGTTTTGAGAAGAAATCCATGTTCCCCTAATTGTTGGCTACTTCTCTAGCTTTAAATTACTTTGATATTGACTCCCTATATACATATTGCTTTCTCTACAGTAAAATGTAAGTTTCTTGAGGGCAAGGTCTGGGGTTTGTTTGTTTGTGTTTTTTTTTTTTCAGTGCCCAGTACTGGAACATTCAAGGTGCTTATTGAATCCAATCAAATTAGCAATACCTTTTATCTGTTATGTCTGAAGACTAAATGCAGTATGGTCTTCACAGAAGGGAAAAATTATTAACCAAGTTTATGATTGTGTTTTTGGTTCAACTTTTCTTTCAAAAGTTATTCAGTTTTCCACTAACAAATGCAGATCTGTTGACATCTCTGCAAGATTTTTCAAGTGTCTTATTTCTTTCATTTCATACCCAGGAGCAAACTCAGCTTTACACTTTCATGTTGCTGCCTCATCTAATCAAGGCACAAGGCTATATTTAAAGCACATAACTAACCTTGACAATTGAATTATGAATAGAATGAAAATTAATGAATTTGTTCATTGTTCTTTTCAACTGCTATGAACATTAATCTTCATTTGGTTTTACCTATAGCATATGAATGCCTATATTCAAAAATAGAAAGAGAAACTGACACACAAAAATGATATATAAAAAGACAAAAGAAATAAGGCTCAATTAAAGATAGAAAATGTTTCATCATGTCAGCTAAGTCGGGAGCACTTGAACTTCATTGTTTTTTAATGAAGGAATCTTAGTCAATAAAATGATGACATTCTTAATTCTTTGCAAATATTTAGGAAATGCTCTCTTGAAAGAAGTGCCTTCTGAATATTTAAATAGTATAATGGTTTGTAAGCAGAGCAAAGATTCATTCTCAGGGGCATTAAACTTACTTTATCTGCTGTGAAGATTTAATTAATGTCTTATCTGATATCCCCAAACCTTTACAATTGGTGTCCTCACAATGAGCTACATTACTAACTTATTCTGCTAACTGCAATTGGAATCCACAGACAAAGCTCTGAGAATCTGCCACCCCTCCAATAAGGGTGATCAATGCCTGAGGACTAAGCAAAATTAACAAGAACATCCGGAAATAGCTGTGAAAAACTACTGGTTCTTCCCTTTCACTTCTGGATTGTTGTTTTTTGACCTTCCTTCATGACACCAGGCAGGTAATGTCATGACTTTGAAGTGAATTAGATTTAAGTGAAGCAGGCTGTGCAAAATCTGGTTTAGGCTGATAATGGGAGCATCACCTCAACTTTCTGGCTGTGTTTTTTAGTGTCAATGAATATTTTTCATTGGAATGAAAGAAAAAGTGGAGATGGCTCCCAACTTGAAATTCCAGAACCACTTAACAATTTTAGAAAGTGGCAATAATAAGAACAAAATGAAATGTCCTTTGTCATCTCATGGCAGCTTAAACCTGACTCAAGAGCATAGAATTAATATTAAAAAGGTTCGTTTTAAATGTAGTGAATGTGGGAAGGCCTACAGACATTTTTTCTCTCATCAGAGAATTAATATAGCACTTTTATGTAACTAACAAATGTGAAAAGGCCTTTGTTTGGAAGCTGCATTTTATTGTACATCAGAAAATTTACATTACAGATAAAACTTATGTAAAAAATCAGCCCCACCCTCCTAGGGGAAACTTCAAGATAAGTAATCTCATTCAATTGGAGAGCTTGTCCAGGGGCATAATAACCACCCTCTACTGAGTTGGAGATTAATCCTTTGAACTGATCCTATCTGGGCATAGGACAAAACTGATATAGCCAGAAACTTGTCAATCTATTGCTGCTAATTCCTAACAGGAGTTTGCCTGCTAAGAAAGCTATTTTCTTAGCATAAATAAACCTATTCTTTGCCACAAACCTTGTGCCTGCCACTTTCCCAAAGCCTGCCAACTTCAAAGTGATCCCATTGCTGTTAGAGGATCTTTCAACCCTCAATTCTCACACCTCATCAAAATTGGAAATGAAATTAATTTATCTATTGTCTTACCTCTAAGATCCTCAGTTTCTTCATCTAATCTTCATGCTTATATAATCCTGAATCAATAGCAGGGATTGATGGGAAACGTTAAGTTTTCCCAGACTGAAGGGGACACTAAAGGTATGTGAGAAGCCAGGGCTGTAAAGAAGACCTGGGATTTTTGATTTTAAAGAGAGCGAATACAAGTACCAGTGAAAGCTTGTTTAAACCTTGTTTAAAGGGTGCTATTAGCCCAAATTGGATATAATCACGAGCAATTGTAATTTTATCTGGCTCACTGACCTGCTAAGAAGTTATCTTCCTGGATAAAACTTTTTATTTTCTGCAATGAACAATTTTTCACTTTGCTTTTGAAACTTGATAAATTTTATCTCCATATTGATCACTCTACATATATATCCCATTCTCCTTATATAGTTGATGCAAGTGAGCCAGCATCATTTACCCTTAAAAATTTCCGGGTCTCTAAATTGTGTTTCTTTATTGTAGGTTATCTTTATAAGTTGATTTTTATTGTATTCTGAGTGAGTTTCTTATAAAGGAATAGGTAATAAATGACAAAATGAGAGTGAATGTTGGTATTGTAATGCTGGATAAACTAAGGCAAGACAGAGATTAGAGATTTTTAATATTTTATTAGTGGAGAGCTTTGACTAGTCAGATGGGTGGGAATTTTGTCTCAAATCACCCAGCATCTAGTAATTAATTCCAGAGACTTTTATAGGGCTCCAACTATCAGGGAAACAAAGGCAAAAGGGAGAATAAGTCATAATTTCAAAAAGGACCATAAATTCTGATAAGTTGGAAGAGAAGAAGGTGGTCAAGCAGGAGACAGGAAGTCTGGAAAAGGAAAGATGGAGGGTGCCATTTAGGTATTTGAGATAAGCCATCTGGAGTTTTATGACTGTTTGAAATTCCAGAGTGGCCAGAACTCCGAAGCGCTAATTATTTCAGTCCTAATGGCCAGGAAGGGGGGAGAGTAGGTAGGGCATAGCATGCTAACTCAGGGAAACTGAGATATTATAATTCAGGGAAACTAATGCAGGGAAATGGAAGTATTACAATTCAGGGAAACTGAGGTAGGGAAACAGAGGTATTTCAGTATGGAGGAGGAAAAGGAACCTATAAGATGAATAATAACCTTACATATTAATAATAGCTTTAAGTTTTAAATACTAGCCTAAAATAAGTTTTCTATGCTCACACAGAGATTGTCTTCACCTAGGATAAACATGTTCCTTACCTTACATGGTCCTTTAAAACATCTAAAGAAGAACAACTTCTTTTAATATTTAACTGAAATACAACTAACCATAAGAAGGCTTTCCTATTCTCTAAAGATTCAAAGACTACTCTTTTAAATTTGAATTTATTGTGGATATACTTAGTATCTACTTACCAGTGGCATGAAAATTCCCCAAAGATTCATTGACAGGTACTGTTGCCAATCATATTTATTAATAGACAAAGACATTAATGACTGTTTTATTATATTCTTGGAGCACAGACCCATGGTAGACAAAACCCATTGAGTCCCAACAGTCATGTTCAGCAACCTTATATAAGCTTTAGTTACAAAGCATGATGGATACAATGGAATTTTACAGGGGTTAAAGAGGTTTACAGAAGTTAAAAATGTATGAATCAAAGAAAAGATAGCAGAAGTGAGATCTCTATATCAGGGAAAATTATATGCTATTCAGTAGACATCAGGGATAAAACTGGAATTTGTAAACTCGCAAATACCAGAGATGTACCTTGTTACTTAATATGTTCCTTTTAAGTAAACAGTGGTAATAAAGCTGAGCCAAAAATTCTCTTATCACTAACCAGTTAATCATTTGAACTAAAATTTGGTGTGCCAGCTAAAATTTGCAAGCTCTAACTAATAATGTGACTAGCTGTGTTAAGAAAATTGTGATTATAAAGACAATATAGAAAATTTATTTTATCACAGAAGTAGATCTGTTTATATGCTCTTGCAAAATATATATTTTACCAACACAGTTTAGCATTTGTAAATGCTAAATATATCTTACTGAGAGAGATCACATGAACTCTGAGGTTGCTACCAGTTCTTAAGTCTGTGATTCTAAAGAGTAAGAATGAGTAACATGCAGATAGCACAGAAGAGAATAAAATAATGTACAGTTCCATAGTATATTCCAATTGAAACTTCTGTGTAGATCCTATCACACATCTGGGTTAAATATAAAGGAGCTTTGGAACTTTCTGGGACATTATAAATTAGTCTATTATAATCATATGGATCTTATTTATTAGACATAATTGGGCAGTCAACCAGAATTTATTAAATACATTTAGAGGCAAGCAGATGGAGCAATAGATAGAGTTAGGAGTCTGAATCAGGAGGACCTAAGCTCAAATGTGACCTCATATACTTAACACTTAATAGCTGGGTGACACTGAGCAAGTCACTTAATCTTACAAAAACAAAACAAAACAAAACAAAAAACCTTATATCTATGTGATCCAATGGGTAGAGTACTATACCTGGAGCCAGACTCAAACATTTTAAATTAATTTAAATAACATATTAAATAATAGACTGTATGATTCTGGGCAAGTCACAACCTCCATCTGCCACAATTTTCTTATATATAAAATGAAGATAATGCTAGCACCTTTCTCCTAGGGATGTTATAAAAATCAAATGAAATAATAAAAATGTGCTTTGCAAATCTTAAATCACTATATAATTGTTAGATATCATCATCATCATCATTATTAAATGTCAGAAACTGTACTAAATATTGGGAGACAAAAAAAGTGCTCCCTTTACCTTTTAATCAATCAACAACTTGTAAAATAACTAGGTCTATACAAAATTTATATGGAGTGGATGGAAAATAATCTGAGAAGGGAAGGCAGTAGAATCTTAGCCTGCTGGGAAACCAGGAGAGACTTCCTGCAGATAATTGAGTTTATTCTTAAAGGAAACTAGTTGAACTAAGAGTTGGAGGTGGAAAAGGGGAGAGAATTCCATGCTTGGGGAACAGTCAATGCAAAGGAAGGATGTTGGGAGATGGGTTGCTGTCTATGTGCAAGGAACATTAATCAAACTAGTATAGCTAGATGGTATATTGTGCCAAAGTGTAGTCTAAGAAAGAAGGAAAGAGCTTATGAACATCATAGAGCCAAATGGATCTCTTCCTGGGTAGATCTGGCCTATTCTTGAGGGGCAACAGTTCCTCCCAGGAAGCACATACAGGGCTATATTTAAACAGGCAGCCTAGGAAATAATAGATGGGATGGTTAAGAGCTGGATCATTCCAAATGAGGCAGGATTCTATCCCTTTTCTCAATCACCCTCTAAACACAGGGAGTGCAGTTCTTACTGTGGATTCTCCCAAGGAGGGTACCCGAGCAGTGAAGTTCTCTGGCCTATATTGTAACTGAGTCGGTGAGATACTTTTTTTTTTTTTAAGCACTCTGGAGCATATTGCATTCCTTCTGACTTTTACCAACAATTATTCCTGACTCTGCTTTGTTGTCTGCCAGAAAATAATCAAATGGGAATGTGTAGGTTTGATAGGAGTTTCACAACTTTGCTTAGGTGGCAGCATTTCCTGATTCAGTATATAAAGCTGTGTCTTGCTTCCCTTCTACCAAAGACTATATGTGATACAGATCATAAGCTTCTGGCATTTAAAATGCTATCAAGTGTTGTGGCACAACAATAGCACAAATTATTTTGACTTGAAAAGAAAGAACTTGACAGTGTTCTGAAGGTGATGTTAGGGAATGTATGCCAAATAAACCTGTCAAAGGCAGGGCTGGACCTTCAGTTATGAAGTTACTAAAGTAGATTTCTTCTACTCCCTAATTTTTTCCACCATCTGTATTCCTAAATCTCCCTTTTCCTTTTCTCTCTCACCAAATCCCCCATACTTAGTGACCTTATCATTTCAAGTACTATATTCTCATGCTAGGACAATACTGTCACTTTTGAGAAAAAAGAGTTTGACAAATCCATTCACACCAAAGAGTTTGAGACTTAATGTTTTAAGTCTAAGTAATGTTTTGTCTAAATCAGTGTTCACAAACTCAAATAGAAATAGAGGTCACTAAATCATATCTAAAAGATACTTGCAGTATATATATTGACTTCGCTAATCTAATTATCTACACCCCTGGCTTTCTTTAAGTCCCAACTGAAATCCCCCTTCTTCAATATCTCTTAATTCCAGTGCCTTTTCTCGATTAATTCTGTGGATAGCTTATTTTGAATATATTTGTTTGCATATTTTCTCTTCTATTAGACAATAATTTTCTCTGGAGAAAGGATTGTTTTTTTTTGTTTCTTTTTGTATCCCCAACATTTAGCACATTTAGTAGGCACTTAATACATGTTTATTGTATGTTTTCTTATTATGTGCCAGACATTGGGTTGTGGTGGGAATACAAATGTGTAATGGGCTGAGGCTTGAGTTGATGCACTGAGGTCCCAAGCACATGAGGCTAAATAGTAATTGGACCATACTCTATTAATATGTAAGCTTGGAGAAAGAATGGCCCCCGCCCACTCTTTGTGCAAGTCCTGATGTGTTGTATAGGAAATGACGATTCTTGTGGGTGGAGGCAGGGGAGTGAAAAAGGAGGGGGAGGAGATGGCTCAGTGGGTAGAGCACCAACCCTGAAATCAGGAGGACCTGAGTTCAAATCCAGCCTCAGACACTTAACAATTCCTGGTTGTGTGACCATGGGCAAGTCACTTAACCCCAACTGCCTCAGCAAAAAGCAAAAAGAAGAAGAGAAAACAAACAGAAAGGTCGTCGCAATGGCAATGCAAGCAGTCTCTCTTCCCCTTCCTATCTGTAGTATCTTAGTGTTTCTATCATCTTTTGTAGACATGCTTCTAGCATTTGTTCCTCAGGTGCACATCCCAATATATCATCCATATAATGTAATAGCACAACTTTTGGAAATGCTTTTCTTATTGGAGCAAGAGCAGCAGCAACATACATTTGACACATAGTGTTTTTCATTCCCTGTGGCAAAACTGTCCATTCATATCTTTTATAAGGCTCAGCTAAGTTAATGCTGGGCACTGAAAAGGCAAATCTTTTCATATCCTCCATATCCAGAGGGATACAATAGAAACAATCCTTAATATCGATGACCCAAAGAGGCCACTCTCTAGGCAATTGAGTAGGAGATGGAAGTCCAGGCTGAAGGGAAGAGAGCTCAGGCCCCACTTTCTCTGCTAGCTGGCTTCCTGTCGCAGCTGCCCATATTGCTATCGCAATCCTTCTTGCCCATATTGCTATCGCAATCTTTTCTCACCTCTTCACTTCAATAAAGACTAAAGATTTTCCCCTTAACCTAAGTTCCTGACTCCGGCTGATTTTAAATACGCGATCATTACACAAATGAGCAAAAAGAAAGATGGTTATAATTTAACAGGGAAGTTAATATTTTAAAAGTATGCTTAAAAAGACAGAGATGAGGAGGATATTTTTGTTGATGGCAAAGTTTCAGTGTCAGAAGAATAACCAAGAAGGAATATGACTGACTTAAGCCTATCCCTCTCAATAGGGATCTTCTGCATAATTTTCCCAGCTGTGCCCAGATTAATACTCAAACTCACAGCCCACCACCTAATTACTGCCACTCAATTGCTTGACCAAATCCAGCAGCATGGCGGAGAAAGGCAAGGATAGATAACCATAACTACTCAGAAAGATCCATTCTTGAATTCACATCCTTTCTTATTCAGAGAGAGCAGCTAGCATGTGGTCACATGACTTTGATGCTTGCCAGCATCTCAAGATTCCATTTCCCTAAATCTCTCTCACACCAGCTCAGCTTCATCCTGAAATAAATAGAAAATCATCTGAAAAAGTCAGTTCTTCGATTATTATTCATGCCCCTGACACCTTGTTGAGGGCCCCTGACACTTAGGTTGCTGGAAACAGTCGCACTCCAAGAGAAACCTACACAAACATTCAGCATCCAATAATTTTTCCTTCTGAATCAATTCAGTGATGCTTATTGTGGCCAGCTTGCTTTTCATTGCTTGCCTTTCCCCTACACTTACAGTACTCTCCTTCTTCACCTTTACCTTTGAAGGATTGACTTACACCTTTTGATTATCCTAGCTACTTATGCCTTGTCTTTCTAAGGATACTTTCATTTATGTATCATGTGTGTATCAATTTATGAACATGTTTCCCCCATTAAAATGTAAACCCTGTGAGAGGAGGATTTGTTTTTGCTTTGTATCCTTCAATGCTTAGCACAGTTCTTGGAATTTAGTAATAACTTGATAAATACTTGTTGATAGATTGGATTCAGCTCAGTAAAAAAAAAAAATTAAATTTAAATACAACTAAAATAATTTTGAACCATAAGATGCCTGCTTAGTCATACTCAGCAAACCTCTGCCACCATTCAGCTCCAAATAAAAGAATTATGTGCCAGATGTGGGTTAATCATAGCTAAATCATCAAGACTAAAAGTAATACAAAAGTCATAAGATCACAAATTTATGGGATAAATTTTAAAGATATTAGCTTGTTTGGGATGGCTGAAAAACAGGAAGATTAAAAATGAAGGCAGCCTTCTTTCTGGACTTCAGCCTTTACTTAACTAATTGATCACATGTTGGAGGTGAGAAACAAATACCAATTTCCTCCCTTCTGATGAGAAAGAAGCCACCAGGTTTCGCCATCTGCCTTCTGCTTCCGATGGCTCTTTAAGCTTTGCCATCTGCTTTGTTTTTATGCCAGCCATCTTATCTGTCCTACTTATATAATATGAAGGACTCCGGAGGCTTACTGTCCAACCCACCATGGTACTCTAAGGGCATCTAGGAATTTTTATATCCATTCCCCCTGGATTTATTATGTACTCAAAATATGAGCTCCTTGAAAGCAGTGAAAATCTTTCTATTTGTATCCTTAGTGAATGCTTGGCTTGTTGTAAGTAATTACTAAACACTATTTAATTTATGCATTCATTCATTGTTTTTTCAATTCTGCATCTAATCTAATAATCCCTTGACACAATCTTAGACTTTCTTTTCATTTTTCTTCCAAGTCCTGTGACATTGTTGTCTTCTGAGAAGAGAGTCTTTTCCAAAAAATACAATTCTAGAGTCCATCACTTTCATCAGTCTTGCCTTTGAAGAATTTTCTTACCCACTTGCTATTTGATAGATTGGCACAGCAAAATGGGTTAAAAATTCTGATAATTGAGTTTACATTCATTTTCAAATGCAAGGATATTGATTGATTTTTACTCTAAAGCTAGGGATATTGACTTGCAGAGAGTGGCTCACCATGATAACCTAGAACCAAGATGAGAGAGGAAAGAGAAAAACTTGGTGATTCATTCCTCACTCTTGCAGCTTAAACTGGAAACTAAAAAAATTTATGGGAGCACAGTAAAGCCTTATAGTCTGAATGTTATGTAGAAGTTAGCAGCAACAAGGTTGTAGAATGCAGCTGGAGTAAAAAATGCCTGAATTGAAATCTGACCTCAGAGAATTACTTGTGTAACTTTGGGCAAATCCCTTAACCTCTTCTGGTTTAATTTTCTTACTAAGGAAAATATGGATATTAATAGCATCTACTTCCCAGGATTTCTGTGAAGATAGCATGAGATAATACTTGTAAAGATATTTTTAAATTTTATTTTTAATTAATTTTTAAAAATTCTTTACAAATATTAAACAGTGCTCTATGAATGATGGCTATTATTAGACCATAATGTTTTCAGATTCCTACTTAAACTGCTTAGCATTGATCAGATCTAAACAAGCTTCAGTTAGCTTGCTGAGGGAGATGATTTTGTGAGACTGTTTATCTGCCAATTATTTCATTTATATATATATCTTTAATTAAGGCTAGCAAACATACCTTGCTTTCTGGAAGAAGCCATTTTGTAAACATAAGAACCAAGGGCCAAACATTTTGCAAATCCTTTGGAATCCCTAAATTATTACTTTGTTATTGAGTCAGGATTTGGGGTGAGCTGCAGAAAGGTCAACATACCTTTTTGTTGTTGTCCTTTTAGTTGTATTTTACAATTTATGACCCCATTTTAGGTTTTCTTGACAAAGAAATAGGATGATTTGCCATTTCCTTCTCCAATTCCTTTAATAGATGAGGAAACTAAATTAAACAGAATTAAGTGCCTTGCCCATATTAAGTTTCTGAGGTCAGATTTGAACAGGCCCTACTGATTCTGGGGCTGGCACTCTCTCCACAGTTATACCTGTCTGCCAACACAATGTAGACTAGGTCATAGGATTATAGATTTGCATCTCAAAAGGGATATTAGAAGTCACCTATTCCAACCCTTTCATTTTACAAATGAGGAAACTGAGTCCAAGATGGAAGAATGATTTGTGCCAAAATTTACTTCTAATATAGGAGTTTGTGGGAGAAGGGGAAGGAGCAGAACAAAGAAAGCCTTGAAAAAGGGAAATGTGATTTGAAAAGGAATAAATTTATAAAGAAAGTAAAGTTTGAATTTGGGGAGGAGAAAGTTGGGAGAAACAGAAATATTTAGAGTAAACTTCAGATCCAGATACTAATTATGCTTTCTGTGATAGGAGGTTGAAAGAAAAAATGGATAAAGGAATACTCAAAGGAAAGAATTTAAGGAGAAAGAAAAATTAATGGGCAATTCATCTAAGAAAAGGTGAGTGGATTAAGTTGGTAGGCAAAGCAAAATAATAGAATGCATTATTATATGAGGAGAACAAATGAAAAAAAAAAAGCTATAAGGTTGGTGTCAAGTTGAGAGGGGACAGGAAGCAAATGTAGAGTTTTTGTTCAGATGAAGGAAAGGAAGTCCTATGCAGAAATCCAATTCCTTTAAGATAAAGATCCTTAATTGAGGTGCCTAGAAGTGAAGTACACATATCTTCTAGTAATCCGAGAGAGAGAGAGAGAGAGAGAGAGAGAGAGAGAGAGAGAGAGAGAGAGAAATTTCAATCAGTCTAGAAAGTAGAGCTATTTTTACAATGACTTTCACTGAATGATATTTATGTTTCTGTCCCAGCCAAGTGATTGTTATCTATCTAGATATAAACTAAGTATAGACTGATATCCTTCATAAAAAAGAAGGTGAAGGGACTCAAGTCCCTTTTGGAAATAACTTCTCAATATTCCACATCATTGTGGATAATGAAAAGTTGAATTATTCATAAAAGAAAACATAAAACAAGAAAATTCAGAATTCAAAAGGAAAAGCAGAATCTGAAGCAGAGAAGGGGAAATGGCCATTGTTAGAAAGTTGGATAGTGGAAGAATGAGGAAAGAAAGAAAAAGAGCAGTGTATATTTAGAAATTCAAAAGAAAATTGAGGCATTTCCTAAAGAGAATTGAGTTCTCTGAGGAGGAAGTAGCTACCTTTCTTCTAAAGAAAGAATGATATAGTACATTTAAAGAAACTATAAAGTGAAAGCACGCTCAGTAATGGTTAGAGAAATAAGGCAAGAGTAGTGGCTGAGCAATTTGCTGACTTGATAGTGACACTGAAGAAGGCTGTTCTATCTTCCCATGTACCAAAGAAGAATAGAAAATTACTATAATATCTTTCCTAATTTTTATTCATAGTTAAAAACATTGCTTTTCTTCAACTGGTTCTCAGGTACTATTTTTTCTATACAATCTTGAGTGTGTTTCTTTGGATCTGTATCATTTTGTCACTATGTGCCTCTTAAAGAATTGTGCCTCAAGCCTTAAAAAATGCTTTAAGTTCTTAAACTAAAGTTCAAAGCAAAGACTGGATTTTTTTGAAAGGGGTTCATATTAATCTTGGCCTTTCTGTACTCTTTCAGCTCTTTCAGATGCATCAGCTTAGCCTATATAAAATGAGTACCATTCATCACAGAAAATCCTAGATATTTGGGTAGCAGAAATCATCAACTTTCATGTCTATGTTTTACTACTGGAAAAGGCAAAACTTAGGAGGGGGAGAGAGAGAGAGAGAGAAATAGAGAGAGAGAGAGAAAGAGAGAGAGAGAGAGAGAGAGAGAGAGAGAGAGAGAGAGAGAGAGACTTACTCAAAATCTCACAAATAGAAGGTGGCAAAGCTTGGATTTGAACCCAATTCTTTCTTTTTATGCTTAAAAACCAAGTTGGTAAAGATGTGGGAGAGGAAAACAAAAAGAAATTATGTATGGATATATAGATCTGTAAGTTATCTCCTTAGAAATGATAATTGAATTCAGCCGATGACATCACCAAACATGTATGTAGATATACAATAAAAGAAGCAAGAAACACGCTAATTTGTGTGCTTTTGACTAATATGTTCTTTAGTAGTTGACAGCATAGAAAGATTAGTATGGTCCCTAGAAAGTTTACAAGTACTCATTTGTCCTGTAGTCTGCTATTTTTCATTAATTGCTAAAGGAAAAATCAGATCGTCTGGAAACTTCACAAACTTGGCATCTTTGGAAACCAATAGAATGTGTCATTTCTTAGAAAATTTCAGATTGACTTCTTTCAATTTTTTTTTCAAATAGCACCAAAATAGAGGTGGGAAAAGGGATACACCCACATACACACACACACACACACACACACACACACACACACACATAATTACTATATTTCAGAGTTTTTTTCCACAAGGATGAAAGATTTTTTTCCCCATTCACTTTACATTCTTTCCACGATTAATTTGAAACAGCTTATTGCAAATTCTTTTCACAAAACAATCTGCTTAGTATGGTATAATGCTGGCACATAGAGACATTTACCCCAGATGATGACAGAGAACTTTAGGTTGGAATAAATTGGGGTCAGGTGAGGATAGCTAGGCATTGACCCTAAATAAGAAATAGTCATTCTTCCTACTTCTTTGGGAATTGTAAAGTAATCAGAACTCAGAAAAAATTACCAGATGGAATCCATAACTTTCACCTGCCCAGAGGATATAATACAATCTGGAACTTTTAAAATGGATGCCCAATGCATATTGTCTGAAGGATGTCAATTATTCAGATTTATACTCTTTTCCAAGAACCCTTAAGCAATGAACAAAACACACAACTAGTGACTTGGCATCCCTGTGAGGAAAAAAAAAAGAGTACAAGACAAAACTCCAACAGCAAATATTCTTTGTGATTTTGGTGTTGAGTTGTATAGGTTAGGAGTAAACAGATTTAGCCAGATTTGCTCCAACAGATCAGACTTTTGAGGGGTGGAGTTGAGAAAAGGGATACAAGTTCTTCAGTGTCAGTGACTTTATGGAAGTAAAATAACTCCAATCCTCTGAATGAAGTCTGGTAGGTGAGTTTTGATTTCATCATTTCTACTATAATGTTTCCTTTAGGAGGATGCTGGCCTATTCTATATCTTGATAAGTTTTCATGGGGCTCAGGAAGCCTCAGAATTGTGTCAAGAAGACAAGCCTATATTCCGACTGCCCCTTAGAAAGCAAAATTTATCATTTTTAATTGACAAGAAAAGTTGAATTCAGTCAAACTAAATGAGAAAGAAGGGCAAGCATCATTGAAGGTAGTCCTAGGAGAAAATCTGCTTCCCCAAAGGCCTTTTTCACATCTAAAGAAGTACAAATAGGTCATACACTTTTGAAAAATGTGACTGGGGGGATGGGGAATGCAGTGTTGTTTTTGAGTGAAAGTACCTTACTACACAAATCAACTATATGTCACGGCAAGTGATATTTCCTTTGGTAATTACACATTTTCTGTTTAACAGAAGGGAAATGTTTGTGTGAAATGCATATTATTTCCAGATCATGAATTAGTGCTATTGAGGAAATGACTCACCATGTCAGGAGCCCAATTTGATTTTCTAAGCCTCTTTTCTTCTTCTTTCCTCCTAGACACTTCACCAAAGGAAAATGTACACTCTAAGTCTAGAATTCTACAAAAAATAAAATTAAGTCTATTGAATTTTAGAGGTCCCTGTTCAAAGGTATCTTGAATCTACATTTGAGAACTAGAAATATATACATAACATTTAGCAAAAGAAAACAGTATTGAAAATAGCCCAGTCTCTGAGATTTCATGGCAAGGTACAAAGAAACATATCAGTGATAAAAATGACAAATGGGAATACCTGGCTGGCAAAACATGTATAACAGGTACATTTAAAGGCTTGCAATATTTAAATATAAACATTCTATTATCCATATTGCAGTAGCAAAATTTAAATATGAAATGCAGTCCAAGCTGCAAAATGTTAAAGCAATTTGTTACATTGTAAGTAAAGTTGATGTATTAGGAAAGCCTTTTGCTTCATTAAAATACTGTTTGATTAAGTGTTAAATAGGACCAGGAACTTTTTCCTGTGTTCTAATTCAGAAAATTGAGGCGTCCTGAACTGTAACTCATATTCTATTCTGAAGTTAGGGAAGCTCTGAAACAGCTGCTCATGTGTTGAGATAAATGCCTCATGTGGGCTATAATGACATCAGGAAGTTTCCTTAATGGTCATAATGCAGATTGTGCCCATGTTCGGATGATCCTTATAAACAAAAGGAAGAAATAGTTCTAATCTGCTCTTTTCTCAGCACTCCTAGAGTATTCCCATCCCAGACTTCAACATTACCACAACTTGTTAAGTAGATTGTGGAAAACTTATACATAGACTTTCCTAATTACTGTAGCCATGATAGAGTGATAAAAGATCAGAGTTAGAACTAAATGGTAGCTGAAAACTAACTAATTTCGGGACATGAACTTATTTTTAATTAGTTTGGTAACTTTATTTCAATATAATTGGTTCCTTTTGTTATTTTATGTTTTATATTTTCTCTATTTAAAATGTATTATTTTCAGGAGGGCCCATAGGCTTCTGCAGACTGTCAAAAAGATTCAGAATCCTTGCCTCCCTACCTTAAAGGCCACCTTGTCTATGATTTTCATTTAGTTCAAGAGATTGGTCTAAAGTAACAAGAGATTGAGTCAGGACTTGAACCTAGTCCTCTGATCACCAGTACAGTGGTCTTTGTACTTTACTAGAACACCTCCATTAACTTTTTGTAGAAAATGTCAGTGGCCTTATGCCAGGTTTATGCCTGATTATCTTGATATGGCATAAATTAAGAAAAATCTTGAGAGTCTTAGAAGAAACCTTGAGAAGTCATTGAGTCTATCCACCTACCTGAGAGAATGAGCTTCATCTCCATCACTTCAGACAGCTCTAATAAACCAACAACTCTTTTAAGCCAAGGAAAATAGTTTCAGTGTGGCTGGCTGCTTTTAATTTATATGCTCATTGATTTCAATATTGTAAAAATTTACTGGAAGTCAAATTCTGTCCTGAGACATTCAAGAGTAACTTCTATTAAATTTGACTTGGTTTGAACCATTTTCTTATAAGCTCTCCTATTTGATATATTTGTTATCAAGTCAGGGAAAGCTTGAATGGCTGATTTTCTTAAGGCTAGTGAATATTGGGAAGTATACTCTTAGTTGCATTTTTCTGTTTGTCATGGGAAAAACTTGCAAGAGCCAAATGTATGCTGAACATGACAACTTTCATCTTCTTATTTCATATATATATATATATCCTTTCATGATCTTCCTGTTCAATGTGAGTGTCCTCCTCCAAAGCAAAATTTACTTTCAATTTTTTTACATGTTTTTATGTAGTCTGATTTTTGTTCTCATATCTCCATTTCTATCATAGTATCTGTCACATAATTGGTATTTGAAAGATACTTATTGTTTGTTTGATTGCAGTGATCTGAGCTTTTTCATCTAAATTTGGGGAAAATAACAATGAAGTTAGACTTAAAGAACGGGGACTGAATCAACTGTGATTTATCAAGGTGAACTCCTCTCATTGTTTCAGCCAAACCACTCCAAGGCTATCTTCCAATCTCTCCAGAAAGGTCAGGTGAAACCAAAGACACACTTGCAAACCAAATAGGGGTGGCTGAGAAGCAACTGCCAGATAAGATAACCATCCAGTTTGCCCACCAGAATGCTGATACCAGCAACCAGCAAAATGGCAGGGATTCATAATGTTTATTTTGGGTCTTGTTGACATACCAACTGAAAGGGTGACATGTCATTATTTTGCCCTTTCCAGTACTGGTATATAGAATGAATGCCCACTATGTTTCAGGCACTGTGCCAAGCCCTAAGAATACAAAAAACAAAAGGGGGAAAAATCTCTTCTCTAGAGTGTGTGCATGTTACTTCTACTAGCACACTTTATCTATTGGATAGCCTTAGACAACAAATTGTGCTTTACCTTCCTATGCCATATAGCTGTACATTCAGACTGTCTCATAATTTGCCTGTTATGAGATCTCATATCAGCTAACCCTATGCTTCCTTCTTCTTTTCTTGAACAAAACTATTTTTCCAGGTAACTTCTACCATTTATATAGTATATTCATTTAACAAACTATAAGGATAGCTAGATGGTACAGTAGATAGAGTGCCAAATCTAAAGTTGGGAAGATTCCTTTTCCTGAGTTCAAATCTGGCCTCAGATACATACTAGCTATGTGACCCTGGTCAAGTCAATGAACCCTGTTTACCATAACTATAGTATTTTTGCCAAGAAAATCTAAACTGAGTCATGAAGACTTGGGCATGACTAAAATTAAGATGTTAAGTTCCTTGAGGGCAGCAATGGCTTCTTTTTAAAAAATGAATTTTTTGTGGTTGACACAATGTCTTTCACATAGTAAGTGCTTAAAAAATACATTTCCCCCCTTAAGTACTAAGTATTTTTAAGTTATTCTGTTTAACCCTAGGCATACAAAGACAAAAAAATTAAAAAGAAAGCACATGGGTCTGTTCCCAAAGAGCTTACATTTTAACTGAGGAGACAATGTGAAAATATCCAATTATTTACAAGATACATGAAAGGCAGACACAAGGTAGTCTTAGATTGGAAGGAACTAATAATAATAATCAGAAATAGAATTTATATAGCCCAATAATGTTCACAAAGGGCTTTATATCTGCAATCTTATTTGATCTTTACAACAACTCAAACTCAAAGATATTATGTCTGTAACATGATTTGAATTCAGATCTCCCTTATTTCACATCTAACATTCCATCAACTCTATTATATATAAGCTTGGGGAAGAAGGATGGCAAATACTATATATTTATTTTTTTTCTTTTTGGGAGGGGTGAGGGAGATGGATCTTATTAGTCTAGGAAAATCTCAATGAGAAAGGTTCTTCTTCCAAAGCAGATAAACACCTGCTGTAAAGATGTATATGCTCTACAATTTATATCCTCAAAGAGTAGTCTGTGATACAATATTTCAAAGAGATCATAAAAAGGAGGATAGGACCAAATGTGCACAAATGTAGTAGCCCTGTTTGTAGTGGCAAAGAACTGGAAACTGAGTGGATGTCCATCATTTGAGGAATGGCTAAATAAGTTATGGTATATGTATATTATGAAATATTATTCTGTAAGAAATGATCAGCAACATTATTTCAGAAAGGCCTGGAGAGACTTACATGAATTGATGCTAAGTGAAATGAGTAGAACCAAGAGAACATTGTGCACAGCAACAAGATTATATGATGATCAACTATGATGGATGTGGTTCTTTTCAACAATGAGGTGATTAAGGCCAATTCCAACAGACTTGTGATGGAGAAAGTCATCTGCATCCAGCAAGAGGACTAAAGGGACTGAATGTGTATCACAACATAGTATTTTCACCTTGTTTGTTTGCTTGCTTTTTTTTCTTTCCCATTTTTAAAATCTGATTTTTTTGTGCAGCATAATAAATGTGGAAATATGTATAGAATTGCACATGTTGAATATATATTGTGTTATATGCTATCTAGTAGAAAGGGTAGAAGGAAGAGAGGGAGAAAAATGTGGAAGAAAATTTTTGCAAATGTCAATGTTGAAAACTAGCTTTGCATATATTTTGAAAATTAAAAAAAAAACATATTGTTTTTCAAAAAAAAGAGTAGCCTGAGATATTGAGGCATGACTTGCCTAGGGTGATATAGGCAGTATGTGGCAGACCTCAAGTCTTCCTGAGTTTGAGATTAGCTCTCCTCTACAATATGTTGTCTCTAGAAGGGTTGGGAAAACTTTTTCCTGCCAAGGGCCATTTGGATATACAGCTGGTGGGCCAAATATTCCTCACTCCTGTTCTATAATGATGATAAAGTGGGAAAAAAATGATCAGTTTAGGAAACGTTGGGATTGTCAGAATAATATAAACATGCAATTTATTCTCTTCTGTTTATTATACATGGTGTTTAACTTGACAGATATAAGACTTGAGGGTTCTTTTTGTGGAGAAACCTGCCTGAATCAGAGAGGAGTTTTTCTGTAGGGGGACCACTGAACTCCAAAGAACAAGTCAGCCAGTCAGCTGCTTGGCCAGTTATCTTTAAATTCCCATCCTCCTTTGTCTAGATTTTCAGTTAGAAAAGAATGCAAAAAACACAGCCATCCTGCAAGAGAAATACATGCTAATTTTTGTCTGAGCCATGTTTCCCCTTCCCAGGACCCCCTTGGATTTGTCCTAAAGCAACCAGATTAGAGAAAGTCCTTTGATCAAGAGTCAAGAAATAAAAACTGGTACTCCAAAATCTCCCAATGATTGGGGATTTTTTTTCTCCTGAGGAATGGAGGAAAAGTATTCATAACTGAATCTGAAAGTCATCTACTCATGTCATTCAATGTAGATTCATTTTTGACAATATGAAGTGTTCACGGTCCTTACCCAAGCTTCAGGGTGGTACAGTAGATGTTCTTTTTGGTCAGTTTTTAGTTAAAAGATCCCTGAACTTAACATCAAATGAACTGGTTTCAAACCCATCATTTGTTAGCTCTTCAACAAGTTATTTAATCTTGAGATACAGTTTCATAATCTGTGAAATCACTTACCTCATGTGGTTGTAATAAGAATGAAATGGGAACAACAATATGCTACATTCCTCAGAAGGTGATTATGAAGAAAGTACAATGTAAATATGACCTCTAAGTTACCTTTGGATCACATCTCAGAATGTGTAGTGAACAAGAATTTTGATAATAACTTGGAATTTTAGATTCCCTCCCAATGAAGGTGGTGCAAATGCAAGGGTACTATAAGATTCAAATGAGATAGTGCATGCAAAGCATTTGCAAATTGTAGTGCCATAAAATTACCAATTGTTATTAATGTTTATTGTGAAAACAACCATTATTATTATTATTATTATTAAAATGTATACCCATATACTTTAAAGTTTAGTCTGCATTATCTATATTTTCTTAAGTAAATAATCAAACAACTAATCAAGCATTAACTTGTATTGATGATTTCTGAGGTATTTATGTTCCTATTGAAAATTTAATAATCAAGTTCCTCAAACATTAGATATAGTTTCCCATTTCCTTTTTTATCTTCCACTAAAACTTCAGTTCAGTCACAATTACAAAACACTCCATTTACAATTTTTTTGAACCTGTCCTCCTGGGTAGAAGCTGAGTCCTCGGCCAAGGGCTATGAAATAAGAAAGAGATGCTCAATGACAAAGAGTATACTAGTAAGATATTCCAGGCAAACATTTCCCAACAGTAAATACCTGGAAACCAGTACACAATGAGATGGAACTTTTCTCCTTGAAGGAAACTTGGATCTCAAGTAAACTGAACTTTCCTGCTCATCCAAAGTCAAGTATTGTTCTGTTGCTCTTGTAGATTTCCAAGGTAATTCATTTTCCTCAGTAATTGGACATCAGTATCCATAGAATAGATAATACCTAGCCAAGTGTGGATATGTTTCAATGAAGTTTGGGATTTGTGTGTAACATTTTCCATGCTCAGTTGAGTAGTTGTTAGAAATAGAGATGCTATCTGATGAAAAATGACCCCTAAAGAGACCATTTTATAAAGATCTACATTAACTTTCTCAAATTTAAAAATGACTATAGGTAATTTATCTTTGTTGCAAGTATAGCTTAGAAATAGCTAGGTGATACTGTCTAGGTCTATACTAAAACCTAATATTTATAAGGTACCTTTGACTTTTTAAACCTCTTTCACATCTAGAATTTTATTTCATCTTCACATTATTCCTGTAAAGTAGAGAGTAGATATTCTGGAGATGAGAAGTTTTAAGGGGGTATGATCCTATGATCTTCAAATATTTGAAAGATTATCATGTAAAAGAAGAATTAAATTAAATTTTTTTTTGGTCCCACAGGGCAGAACTAGAACTGAAATAGGAAGAAGAAAGGAGAAAGCTATGAGTTCAATACAAAACTTCATAACACGTAGAACTGTTCAAAAGTATAATAGATTACCTCAGAATACAGTATGCCTGTCAGAACAGCAGATAGGGAAACAGAATCTTCAGTTGAAGTTGAATGATTACTTAATTATCAGGGGTGTTGTCAATGGAATGTATTTTTTTTTTTTAGGAGGGAGCAATTAGATTAGATCTGAGATCATTTCCAACTGCGTGGATCTATGACTTTTAGATTTAACTGTGAAAGAGATCTATGAAGGGGGTAAAGCCAAGATGCTGGAGTAGAGGAAGAGAGCATTATAGCACAATTCTCCCAACATTTCCTTGATTTTTTGAATTCTGGAGTGGCACAATCAACAAGCCCAAGACAGCTTTGGAAGTTAGAAGTCTGTGATACTGGGGTGAGGTCAGCCCAGAGTGCTGGTGGTGGCAACATCAGCTGTGGGCCTTGAAGTCAACAACAATAGAGCAGAAACTGCTTGTGGAGCTCTCAGACCAGATAAAGTAAAAGGATAGAACAATTAGTCAGAAAGAGATTACAAGGGACTTTTGTGATAACACCAGGAACAGAACAGGGCATTGTTTGGCAACTCCATTGCCTATACACAGTTCCCAGTTATAGTTTCAGGGCAGAGAAAAATGCTTACAGTGGGAAGAGAACAGGGATCCTCCCATGGTAAGGACCAGAGCATGGACAAGGAAAATAGCAACCACACTGCTTCCTGGATCACACTAACTTGGAAGCATTGAATACTTAGTCCCCAGAATTAGCAGTGAAAACAGCAGTATAAAGAAGCCTAAAGCTTGGCACAATGCCTCATATGACTCTATTCCACCAAGTAAACAAAGTACAACTTTAACATAAAGGTCAAAGTGAAGAAATAGGATTGAAAATAAATAAACACAAAACCCCCTAACCATTAAAAGCTATGTTGAAAGAGAAGATAAAGATACAAACTTAGGAGAAGACAATGACATGAAAAGAGTCACAAGCAAAGCCTCAAAGAAAAAAATGCTAATTGAACATAAGTTCAACAATAATAACTGAAATAGTTTTTTTAAAGCAAAAAAATTAAAACAAAATGAAAAGGATAGAGGAAAAATTGGGGAAAGAAATGATTGATACAAGAAAATCCTGCAAAGTTTGGCAAAAGAGGCACAAAAAAACTGAATAAAAAACTAAACCCTAAAGAACAGAATTTAGATAATTCCATAAAAATTAGAAGTGGACAAATTGAAACTAATGATTCCTTGAGACCTTAAGAAACAAAACAAAACAAACAGAAAAAGATGAGAAGAATGGAAAGCATCCATGAGATTAGTTTATCTAATATCTCTATTTGACACCTCAAAAAACTGAAACGCCAATTAACTTACTCAAATAATTATGAATGGTTTTAATTTCATCATTTGAAAATGGTCTGTTCATATCTTTTAACCATTTATCAATTGGGGAATGACTTGTATTCTTATAAATTTGACATGGTTCTTTATATGTTTTAGAAATGAGACCTTTCTCAGAAATACCAATTGTAAAGATTTTCCCCCAGCTTTGTATTTTTCTTTTAATCTTGTTTCTGTTGGTTTTGTTTGTGCAAAACTTTTTAAATTTAAATTATCCATTTTACCTTTTATAATGTTCTCTAGTTCTTTGGTCATAAATTCCTCCCTTCTCCAAAGAGCTGATTGTTGAATTATCCCTTGTTCTAATTTGTTTATGATATCATTTTTTTATGCCCAAATCATGCATCCATTTTGACTTTATTTTGATATGGATGTGAGATGTAGATCTATGCTGAGTTTCTGACTTATTATTTTCCAGTTTTTCCAGCAAATAGTGAGTTCTTATGCCAGAAGCTGGAATCTGGAAGTTTATCAAATATTAGATTGGTAGAGGCTTTGATTATTGTGTCCTGTGTAAATCTAATCGATTCCACTGATACATTGCTCTATTTCTTAATCAGTACCAAATGGTTTTAATGACTGCTGCTTTATAATATATTTTTAAGTTTGGTGAGGCTAAGCCACCATCCATTATATTTTTTTTTCATAAATTCCCTTAAAATGCTTGATCTTTTGTTCTTCTAGATGAATTTTGTTATTATTTTTCTAGTTCTATACAATAATGTTTTGGTAGTTTGATTGGTATGGCACTGAACAAGTAGACCAATTTAGGCATAATTATCATTTTTATTATATTAGCTTAGCCTAGCCAAGAACAATTGATATTTTTCCAATTGTTTAGATCTGACTTTCTTTGTGTGAGAAGTGTTTTGCAATTGTATTCATATTGGGTTTATCTTGGCAGGCATACCCGCAAATATTTTATTTTGTTTACAGTAATTTTAAATAGAACTTCTCTTTCTATCTCTTGCTGATGGGTTTTGTCAGTAATATATAGAAATGCTGATGATTTGTATGGCTTTATTTCATATCTTGCAACTTTGCTAAAGTTGTGAATTGTTTCCAGTAGGTTTTTGGATGGTTTTCTAGGATTTTTCTAAATATATGAGCATATCATCTGCAAAAAGTGATAATTTTATTTTCTCATTGCCTATTCTAATTCTTTTCATTTCTTTTTCTTTTCTTACTGTAAAGCCAATATTTCTAGTACAGTGTTGAATAATAGTGGTCATAATTGACATCCTTGTTTCACCCCTTATCTTATTGGAAATGCATCCAGCTTCTCTCCATTAAAAATAATGCTTGCTGAAGCTTTGAGAAAGAAACTGCTTACTATTTTAAGGAAAGCACTCTTTATCCCTATGCTTCCTAATGTTTTTAATAGAAATAGGTGCTGTATTTTGTCAGAAGTTTTTTCTGCATCTATTGAGATTATCATATGATTTCTGTTGGTTTTGTTATTGATATGGTTGATTATGGTAATAGTTTACCTGATATTGAACCAGTTGTGCATTCCTTTCATAAATCTCACTTGGTCATAGTGTATTATCCTATTGACAAGTTGCTGTAATCTATTTGCTAATAATTTATTTTATTTTTATTAAAGCTTTTCATTTACAAAACATATGCATGGATAATTTTTTCAACATTGACCCTTGCAAAACCTTTTGTTCCAAATTTCCCCCCCTTCTCCCCACCCTCTCTTCTAGCTGGTGTGTAGTCCAATACATGTGAAATATGTCAAAATACATGTCAAATCCAATACACACACACACACATATTTATACTGTTATCTTGCTGCACAAGAAAAATCAGATCAAGAAGGAAGAAAAAGAAAAACTGAGAAAGAAAACAAAATGCAATCAAGTAACAACAGAGAGAGTGAGAATGCTCTGTTGTGATCTACACTCTTTTCTCACAGTTCTCTCTCTGGGTGTAGATGGCTCTCTTCATCAGTGAACAATTGGAATTGGTTGAGTCATCTCGTTGTTGACAAGAGCCATGTCTATCAGAATTGATCATCATATAGTCTTTTTGTTGCTATGTATAATTATCTCCTGGTTCTGCTCATTTCATTTAGCATCAGTTCATGTAGGTCTCTCCAAGCCTCCCTGAAATCATTCTGCTGGTCGCTCCTTATAGAACAATAATATTCTATAACATTCATATATCATAATTTATTCAGCTGTTTTCCAATTGATGGGCATCCACTCAGTTTCCACTTTCTTGCCCCTACAAACAGGGCTGCCACAAACATTTTTGCACATGTGCATTCCTTTCCTTCCTTGAATATCTCTTTGGGATATAATCCCAGCAGAAACATTGCTGGATCCAAGGGTATGCACAGTTTGATAACTTTTTGAGCATTTGCTAATATTTTATTTAATTTTTTTTCATCAATATTCATTAGGGAGATTGGCCTCTAATTTTCTTTCTCTGTTTTGTCTCTTCCTGGTTTAAGTATCAGTGCTGTATTTATGTCACAGATGAAATTTAGCAGGACTCCTTCTTTATCTTTTTTCTTACATAGTTTATATAATACTAAAATTAATTACAATAGTATTGGAATTTCTTAAATGTTTGGTAGAATTCACTTGTGAATCCATCTGGTTTTCAAGGTTTTTTTTTTCCCCCCTTAGGGAGTTCATTAATGACTTGTTCAATTTTTTTATTCTAAAATGAGACTTAATTTATTAAAGTAATTAAGTAAATTAAAAGTAATTTATTTCCTCTTCTGTTAACATGGGCAATTTATATTTTTGTAAATATACATTTATTTCAGTTAATGGGCAATTTATATTTTTGTAAATATATATCTATTTCAGTTAGATTAGATTACAAGATTTTCTGCCAGTCATTTGGGCAAAATAGCTCCTAATTTTGCTTTACTTTCTTTGTCATTGGTGGTAAGTTCACTCTTCATTTTTGATGCTAGAGATTTGGTTTTGTCTTTTTTTCTGACCAAATTAAACAAAGAACTATCTATTTTATTGTTTTTTATTCAGAAAACCAAGTCTTAGTTTTATTTATTAGTTCAACAATTTTCTTAATTTCTATTTTATTAATCTTTCCTTTGAATTTCAGAATTTCTAATTTGTATGTAATTGGAGTTTTAAAATTTGTTCTTTTTCTAACTTTTCCAGTTGCATGCCTAATTCACTGATGTCCTCTTTCTATATTTTACTCATGTAGCTATTTAGAGATATAAAATTTCCCCTAAAAACTTCTTTGGCTACGTCCCATAGGTTTTGGTATGTTGTTCCATTATTGTCATTCTCTTGAATGAAATTATGGATTGATCCACTCATTCTTTAGAAATAGATTATTTAATTTCCAATTGGCTTTTAGTCTATCTTTCCCTGTCCTTTTATTGAATATAATTTTTATTGCATTGTGGTCTGGAAAGGAAGCATTTACTATTTCAGCCTTTCTGCATTTGATTGTAAGGTTTTTATGCCCTAATACATGGTTAATTTTTGTTTAAATGCCATATACTGCTGAGAAAAAAAAGGTGTATTCCTTTCTGCCTTATTTGATTTTCTCCAGAGAGCTATCATATCTAGGTTTTCTATGATCCTATAAACTTCCCAAATTTCTTTCTTGTTTATTTTGTGGTCAGATTTGTCTGACTGTGAGAAGGAAAACTTGAGGTTCCCCATTAGGATACTTTTGCTCTCTATTTCTTCCTGTAACTGACTTAAGATTATTTCTAGGAATTTGTGTGCTCTTGATGCATACACATTTAGTATTGTTACTACTTCATTATTCATAGTACACTTGATTGAGATGTACTTTTTTCCTTATCTCTTTTACTAAGATCTATTTTTACATTTGTTTTATCTGAGATTAGAATTACTATACGTGCTTTTTTTTTTTTTTTTTTTTTTTTTTTACTTCAGCTGAAGCATAATAAATTCTGTTACAGGCTCTTTCTTTTACTCTGAATGTCTCTCTGGGTCAAATGTGTTTTTCATAAACAACATATTGTAGGATTCTGTTTTTTAAGGCACTTTGCTAATCACTCCTATTTTATGGGAGGGTTCATCCCATTCACATTTACACTTATGATTACTAGTTCTGTATTTCCCTCCATCTTTTTTTTCTCCCTTTTGCCTCTTTCCATCCTGTCCTTAGTCCTGTGTTTTGTTTTGTTTTTTTTTTCTCACCTCACCAACTACCTTATCTCCTACCACTCTTCTCTCCTTTTTTTTTAGAAGTATTGTTTTTAAACCACTCTACTCATTATCTTGTCTATTATCAACCCTTCTCCTTTCTTTTACCTTTTCCCCTAGGATTTCTGCCCTCCCTTCCATCCTGTCCTTCCCTTTTCTTCTTCTTTTTCTCCTCCTCTTTCTTTATAGGGTTAACTAAATTTCTCTATTCAACAGAATGATTAAGTTTTTCCTTCTTGGAGACAAAACTGATGAAATCAAGCTTCAGATTATGCTCATGCCCCTCCCTTCGTTCCTTTGATTGTAATAAGTCTTTTGCACCTCTTCATTTGAACTAAATTCCTCATTATACCTCCCCTTTCCTCTTTTTTTCAGAATAGAGCTTTTTCTACCCCTTAATGTCTTTTTCTTTGATGTAATCACATCAGAGTCCCTTCACAACCACACCTTCAGTCCATGTGATGCCCCAGGGACTGATACTATTCCCAAGAGTTACAGATGTTGTTTTCCCATCTAGGGACTGAAACAATTTAACCATTAAATAATATATATATTTCCCCCTGTTTATATATTTTTGTTTCTCTTGAGTCCTGTGTTTGTAGATTAAACCTTCTGTTTAGTTCCGTTTTTTCAATAGGAATGACTGAAAGTTTCTTAATTAATTGAAGCTCCATCTCCTCCCCTGAAAGATGATGCTGAACTTCACTGGACAGTTAATTCTTGGTTGAAATCCTTAGTCTTTTGCTTTCCAGAATATGGTATGCCAGGTTTTCTAATCTTTTCTTGTAGAAGCTACCAGATCCTGGGTAATCCTGATTATTGGTCCTTGATATCTGAATTGTTTTTGTCTGGTAGCTTACAATGACTTTTTGTAGAATGCTATCCAGACTCTTTTTAGTCATGGCTTTCAAGTAGACCAATAATTTTTAAATTGTCTCTTCTGGATCTATTTTTCCAGGTTGGCTGTCTTTCTAATGAGGTATTTCACATTTTATTTCATTTTTTTCATTCTTTTTAGTTTGTTTGACTGGTTCTTGCTGTCTCACAAAGTCATTAGCTTCCATTTGCTTTGTTCTAATTTTTAATGTGTAGTTTTCTTCAATTAGATTTTGTATCTCTTTTTCTATTTGGTTAATTCTATTGTTTAAGGAGTTGTTTTCTTCAGACAATTTTTTTCTATCCTTTTCCAACCTGTTGACTCTCTCATGCATACCTCTCATTTCCTTTCTCATTTTTTATTCTATCTCTCTTATTTGCCTTTTAAAGTCTTTTATGAGCACTTTCAAGAAGCTTATTTGGGCTTGAGACCAATTCAACTCACTCTTTGAGATTTCTTCTATGGATATTCTGTCCTTCTCTGAGTTTGTATTTTGGTCTGCCCTATCACTATAATATCTTTCTATGGTCAAATTTTTTTCTGTTTCATGCTCATTTTCTTTTTCTTTTTTTTTGTATTTCCTCTTTTCTTTTTACTTTTATGGTTGAGCTCTGTTCCTAGAGTAAAGGTGGTGCTGTCTCAAGTTTCCTGTGCAGCTCTGAGCCTTGGCTTTGAGCACAGGGGCATCTTGTATTTGCAGGGTGTAGCTTTTCCTGTTTTTGTTTGTTTGTTTGTTTTCTGAACTGGGACTGAAAGCTGCTCCACTGATTTAGTCCTCTCCTTAAGCTAGGACTGAGAGTCTTAGTAGATTTGCAGTGATTAAGACCCTCTTCTTAGCTTTCCCACAATCTATCTGAGCTGGGATGAACACTCTTTCACCTCAGTGATACTGACTTTTCTTGAAGTTTTTCCAGGCTCTCTTGAGCTGGAGAGTAGTTTCATTCCATCAGACTCTGTTCAGATGCTTACTTTCACGAGGTTTTCAAGGGAAACTGGCAAAACTGAATCAGTTTCCTAGATTTACTCCCTCATATTGTCTCAACACCCTCTCCACCCTACTCCCATTATAAAGCCACATATTAATATTGACTATGTTTTATGGTATTTCGTTCCTTTATTTACTTTATAGCTATTTTTTAAAACATTTTTTTAAAAAATGTTGAATTCCAAATTCTTTATCTCCCAAATCCCCTTCCTCACTCACTGAGAAGACAAATGACATACTACTAATAACATATGCTAAGCCATGAAAAGCATTTTTTTCATATTAGCCATGTTGTAAACAACAAAAAGGCAAGAAAAATAATGAAAATGAAAAAAAGTATACTAGAATCTTCATGTAAAGCTCATCAATTTTCTCTCTAGTGGTGGATATCATTTTTCATCCCATGCCCCTTGGAATTTTTACAATTTTTAATTTATGAAATAAGACATTTTTATAACAGAATAAAAGAAGTGATTACATATGAACCTGCAAATCTATTATATACAAGTTGCTATTCTTTTTAAATACATAATAAAGTTATGTAATTTCCTCCACCCCATTTTTCCCTCTCTTCACCCTATCCTACAGATGTCCTTGGATCATTGTATTGAGTGGAGTAGCTAAGGCTTTCACAATCATCATTCCAAAACTATGGTTATTATGTCTAATATTCTCCTGGTTGTGCTCACTTTACTTTGTATCAATTCATTTTTTTAAAATAACTTTTTATTGACAGAACCCATGCCAGGGTAATTTTTTACAACATTATCCCTTGCACTCTCTTCTGTTCCGATTTTTCTCCTACCTCCCTCCACCCCCTCCCCCAGATGGCAAGCAGTCCTATACATGTTAAATAGGTTACAGTATATCTTAAATACAATATATGTGTGCAGAATCGAACAGTTTTCTTGTTGCATAGGGAGAAATGGATTCAGAAGGTATAAATAACCCAGGAAGAAAAACAAAATGCAAGCAGTTTATATTCATTTCCCAGTGTCCTTTCTTTGGGTGTAGCTGCTTCTGTCCATCTTTGATCAATTGGAACTGAGTTAGATCTCTTTGTCTAAGAAATCCACTTCCATCAGAATACATCCTCAAACAGTATCATTGTTGAGGTATATAATGATCTCCTCATTCTGCTCATTTCACTTAGCATCAGTTCATGTAAGTCTCGCCAATCCTCTCTGTATTCATCCTGCTGGTCATTTCCTACAGAACAATAATATTCCATAACGTTCATATACCACAATTTACTCAACCATTCTCCAATTGATGGGCATCCTTTCATTTTACAGCTTCTAGCCACTACAAACAGGGCTGCTACAAACATTTTGGCACATACAGATCCCTTTCCCTTCTTTAGTATTTCTTTGGGATATAAGCCCAGTAGAAACACTGCTGGATCAAAGGGTATGCACAGTTTGATAACTTTTGAGCATAGTTCCAAATTGCTCTCCAGAATGGCTGGATGTGTTCACAATTCCAACAACAATGTATCAGTGTCCCTGCTTTCCCACATCCCTTCCAACATTTTGCATTATCTTTCCCTGTCATTCTAGCCAATTTGACAGGTGTGTAGTGGTATCTCAGAGTTGTCTTAATTTGCATTTCTCTGGTTAATAATGATTTGGAGCATATTTTCATATGACTATAAATAGTTTCAATTTCTTCATCTGAGAATTGTCTGTTCATATCCTTTGACCATTTATCAATTGGAGAATGGCTTGATTTCTTATAAATTAGAATCAATTCTCTATATATTTTGGAAATGAGGCCTTTATCAGAACCTTTGACTGTAAAAATGTTTTCCCAATTTATTGTTTCCCTTCTAATCTTGTCTGCATTACTTTTATTTGCATAAAAATTTTTCAATTTGATGTAATCAAAATTTTCTATTTTGTAGTCAATAGTGATCTCTAGTTCTTCTTTGGTCATAAATTCCTTCCTTTTCCAGAGGTCTGAGAGATAAACTATCCTATGCTCTTCCAATTTATTTATAATCTCATTCTTTATGCCTAGGTCATGAACCCATTTTGACCTTATCTTGGTGTATGGTGTTAAGTGTGGGTCAATGCCTAGTTTCTGCCATACTAATTTCTAATTTTCCCAGCAATTTTTGTCAAATAATGTGTTCTTATCCCCAAAACTATGGTCTTTGGGTTTGTCAAACACTAGATTATTAAAGTTATCTGCTGTTTTGTCCTTTGAACCTAACCTATTCCATTGATCAACTAGTCTATTTCCTAGCCAATACCAGATAGTTTTAGTAACTGCTGCTTTATAATATAATTTTAAATCTGGTACAGCTAGACCACCTTCATTTGATTTTTTTTCCATTAATTCCCTTGAAATTCTGGACCTTTTGTTTTTCCATATGAACTTTGTTGTTATTTTTTCTAGGTCATCAAAATAGTTTTTTGGGAGTCTGATTGGTATAGCACTAAATAAATAGAATAGTTTAGGTAGTATTGTCATTTTTGTTATATTTGCTCACCCTATCCAAGACCATTTAATATTTTCCCAGTTGTTTAGATCAGACTTAATTTGTGTGGAAAGAGTTTTGTAGTTTTGCTCATAAAGTTTCTGATTTTCCCTTGGCAGATAGATTCCTAAATATTTTATACAATCAGTTGTTACTTTAAATGGAATTTCTCTTTGTAACTCTAACTGTTGAGTTTTGTTAGTGAGATATAAGAATGCTGATGACTTATGTGGGTTTATTTTGTATCCTGTAACTTTGCTAAAGGTATGGATTGTTTCTAATAACTTTTTCGTAGAATCTCTGGGGTTCTCTAAGTATACCATCATATCATCAGCAAAGAGTGATAATTTGATTTCCTCATTGACTATTCTTATTCCTTTAATCCTCAACTCTTCTTGCCAAAGCTAAAATTTCTAATACAATATTAAATAGTAAAGGTGTTAGTGGGCAACCTTGTTTCACTCCTGATCTTATTGGGAATGGTTGCAGTTTGTCCCTGTTACATATGATGCTTACTGATAGTTTTAAATAGATGCTACTGATTATTTTAAGGAAAAGTCCATTTATTCCTATACTCTCAAGAGTTTTTAATAGGAATGGAGGTTGGATTTTATCAAATGCTTTTTCTGCATCTATTGAGATGATCATATGTTTTTTGTTAATTTGGTAATTAACATGGCCAATTATACTGATAGTTTTCCTAATATTGAACCAGTTCTGCATTCCTGGTATAAATCCTACTTGATCATGGTGTATTATCTTGGGAATGATTTTCTGTAGTCTTTTTGCTAATATCTTATTTAAGATTTTAGCATCAATATTCATTAGGGAGATTGGTCTATAATTTTCTTTCTCTGTTTTCAACCTACTTGGTTTAGGTATCAGTACCATGTCTGTGTCATAAAAGGGATTTGGTAGGACTCCTTCATTCCCTATTTTTACAAATATTTTATAAAGCATTAGGGTTAATTGTTCTTTGAATGTTTGGTAGAATTCACATGTAAATCCATCTGGTCCCAGGGATTTTTTTTTTTTTTTAGGGAGTTGATTAATAGCTTGTTCTATTTCTTTTTCTGAACTGGGACTATTTAAGCAATTTACTTCCTCCTCTGATAATCTGGGAAGCCTATATTTTTGGAGGTAGTCATCCATTTCACTTAGGTTATTTATTGGCATAAAGTTGGGCAAAGTAACCCCTTATTATTTCTTTAATTTCCTCTTCATTGGTGGAAAGTTCTCCCCTTTAATTTTTAAGACTACTAATTTGATTTTCCTTTCTCCTTTTTTCTAATCAGATTTACCAAAGGTTTATCAATTTTATTATTTTTTTCATAAAACCAACTCAGTTTTATTTATTAATTCTATAGTTTTTTTATTATTTTCTATATTATTAATTTCTCCTTTTAATTTTAGAATTTCAACTTTAGTAATTGATTGGGGGTTTTTAATTTGTTCTTTTTCTAGCTTTTTAAGTTGCAGGCCCAATTCATTGATCTTCTCTTTCTCTATTCTATTCAAGTAAGCCTCTAAGGATATACAATTTCCCCTTATTACCGCTTTGGATGCATCCCATAAATTTTGGTATGATGTCTCACTGTTGTCATTATCTTGAGTGAAATTATTAATTGTGTCTATAATTTGCTGTTTCACCCAATAATTCTTTAAGATGAGATTATTTAGTTTCCAATTACTTTTTGGTCTATTTACACCTAACTTTTTGTTAAATGTAGTTTTTATTGCATCATGATATGAAAAAAAAGCATTTACTATTTCTGCCTTCCTGCATGTAATTTTGAAGTCTTTATGTCCTAATATATGGTCAATTTTTGTGTAAGTTCCATGAACTGCTGAGAAGAAAGTATACTCCTTTCTATCACCATTCAGTTTTCTCCAGAGATCTATCATACCTATTTTTTCTAATATTCTATTTACCTTTTTAATTTCTTTCTTATTTGTTTTGTGATTTGATTTATCTAAATCTGAGAGTGTAAGATTGAGATCTCCCACTATTATAGTTTTGCTGTCTATTTCTTCTTGCAACTCCTTCTCCTTTAGGAAGTTAGATGCTATGCCACTTGGTGCATATATGTTTAATACCAATATTGCTTCATTGTCTGTAGTACCCTTTAGCAAGATATAGTTTCCTTCCTTATCTCTTTTAATTAGATCAATTTTTGCTTTTGCTTGATCTGAGATAAGAATGGCTACCCCTGCTTTTTTGACTTCACCTGAAGCATAATAGATTCTGCTCCAGCCTTTTACCTTTACTCTGTATGTATCTCCCTGTTTTAAATGTGTTTCCCATAAACAACATATTGTAGGATTCAACTTTTGATCAAGTCTGGTATCCACATCCTCTTTATGGGAGAGTTCATCCCATTTACATTTATGGTTAAAATTACTAATTCTGTATTTCCTGCCAACCTAATATTTCCAGATTATGCTTTTCTTTTTCTTGCCCTCCTTCCCTAGTATTAAACTTATTGGTCCCACTTGCATCACACAGTTCTCCCTCTTTAGTATTCCTCCCTCCTCCCTTTGAATCCCTTCCTCTTTCTTGTACCCTTCCCTTATTATGCTTTTTCCTTTTTCCTTTTCCTCTCCCACTTTTTAATGAAGTGAGAGAAGATTCTCTGTAAAACAAATATGTCAATTATTTCCTCTTTGAGCCAACTCTGATGAGAGTAGGATTCATTCAATGTTCCTCCCCCTCTCTAAGTTCCCTCAGATTTGATAAGTTTCCTTTGCCTCATCATTGCAGGTAGTTTCCCTCTTTTTATCTTCCCTTTTCCCTTTTTCTGACACTATTCCCTTTCCATTTCTACTTCCCTTTTTTATGTTATATCAGTAAAATCAGATTATATATATATATGATTTTTATGTATATCCACAACAGAAATACAGTTCTCAAGAGTTCCTTTTACCTTTTTCTACTTCTCCTGAGTCCTATTGTTGGAGATCAAATTTTTTGTTTAAGTCTGGTTTTTTCCTTAGAAATAAATGGAATTCCTATGTTTCATTAAATGTCCATCTTTTTCCATGGAAAAAAAAATACTCAGCTTAGTTGAGTAGTTTATTCTTGTCTGCATTCCAAGTTCTTTTGCCTTTAGGAATATCTGGTTCCAGGCCCTTCCATCCTTTAATTTTGAGGCAGCCAGATCTTGTGTGACTCTTATTGTGTCACCTTGGTATTTGGACTGTTTTTTCCTGGCTACTTGTAAATTTTTTTCTTTAGTCTGAAAATTCTGAAGTTTGGCCACAATATTCCTCGGAGTCTTTATTTTAGGATCTTTTTCAGAAGGTGTTCGGTGAATTCTTTCAATGCCTATATTCCCTTCTGGTTCTATTACTTCTGGGCAGTTCTCTTTGATGATTTCCTGTAAAATAGTATCTAGGCTCTTTTTTTCATCATTATTTTCGGGTAGTCTAATGATCCTCAGGTTATCTCCCCTAGATGCATTTTCCACCATTTTCCAGGTCTGTTGTTTTTCCAAGTAAATAGTTGACATTTTTTCCAATCTTTCATTTTTTTTAGTTTTGCTTGACTGATTCTTGATGTCTCAATGAATCAGTCATTTCTATTTGTTCAGTTCTGATTTTTAGAGAGTTGTTTTCTTCATTAGCTTTTTTTTACTTCTTTTTGTATATGTCCAATTGAGTTGTTTTGCTCTGTGGAATTTTTTTCCATTTCACTAATTTTTTTTTTTTTTTTTTTTTTTTAGTGAGTTATTTTCTTTTTCCAATTTGCAAATTCTGTTTCCCTGCACTTCTTGAGAGTTTCTTACCTTTTCCAGTTCACATTTCAGGAAGTTGTTTTCTTTTTTTTTTATCAAATTTTTCTTTTAGTGAGTTATATGCCTTTTCTGTACTCTCTTGCATAGTTTCTCTTTCCTTTCCCCATTTTTCTTCTAGTTCTCGTTTAAGGTTTTTAATAGTCTCTTCTAGGAGAGCCTTTTGTATTGGGGAGCCAACAATTGTCTGGAGACTGTCTGCTATTAGTCTCTTCAGGGTTGAAAAGCTGTCCCCTTTCTGTATAGAAACTATCAATCGTTCTTTTGATTTTTTTACTCATCTTGTTAAAGCCTGTAAGGTCTGCCTTCAGAGGGGGTTACCAGCTTCCTCTGCAGAGCAGTGAAAGCCTGCCAGCTGGCTACAAAAAGCAGCAAGGTACTGGGAGTGCTCTGGGAAAGAGTTCCCCACCCAGGAGTGACTCAGGCCTACAGGGCAGAGCTGGGAAAGTGCCCTGCAAAAAACCCCTGCTGTGTAAGATAATGACTGCCCTGGGGCTAGACGCTGAGCAGTGAGAGTTTCACTATCCCAAGCCAAATCCCGCCCTGGGGTTGTGGGTATTTAGCAGTAGAGCAGTGAATGGATTTGCAGGAACTGGAAGTGTCTGCCCTGGAAACACAATCTGCTGGGGAAGTTCTATTGCCCCAAGCCAAGCCCCCCACTCTGCTGATTAGAGGCTGCCCAGGCTATGCCCCCTGCTGTGCAGATTTGTAACTGTCCCCACAAAAGCCCCAAACTGCAGGATGTGGCTGCAGGGCTGTGGTAAAGTCTGCCTGAGTCACTTCCGGGTTTGAGTGGTTACAGCCAGATCTTGTTAGGTTTTTTAGAGTTCCCTCTGTTTTAGGCTTTAATTCTCTGCCAGTTTACTGTTTTGTAGTCAAGGCAGAGCAGTTAGCCTGTAGCAGAGGCGTCTCTATAACTTCTCTAGCCACAGAGATCACCCCCACCCCTGGTCTGCTCAGGATGCTAGTCTCTCGCTGCCTGTGCTAGTCTGTTCCTGACCCCTCAGGACAAACCTTTCCTGGCGAGCTTCCAGATTGACTTTGGCTGGTAAATTGTAGTGCTTATAATCTTCATGAATTTAAGCAGTGAAGAGCTATTTTTGAGGCTGAATTAAATAGTTATGAGGGGAATGAGATGAGCTAGAGAATCATGTGTGCCTTCTCCGCCATCTTGGTTCTGCCCCCGGAAGTCATCCCTTTGTATCAATTCATATAAGTTCTCCAGGCTTTTCTGAAACCATTTTAATCATCATTTCTTATATCTTGAAATGGACAAAGGACTGGCCCCCCCTCCCCTCCCTCAGTCTTAGGGACTGCAGCCCAGAGAAGGGTCTGCTCAGCTAGATTAGGGGACTTCTTTTGCACTTCAAAGTGCCAGATCAACAATGCTTTTAAGGATATCTGTTCCATGAGGGTGGTCACCTAACCCTGATCCCTATCTATGTTAAAACATCTGCCTTTGTATCTTTTGTCCTGTAAAATCGAGTCCTTATTTAATGTCAAAGGTGCTAACAACGATGGAATGCTTATAAGGCTGTCCCTACTTCACTTGGGCACAGAACCATGCCAGAATCCTATTGGAGGTCTGTCCTGGCTATGCACACCATCTAGGCCAGTTACAAATAAATTATTTCTAAATTATGAATTACTATGTCCGTCTTAAATTTTATTGCCTGGGCTATTTCAAGCTCAATAATATTCCATCACAATCTCATATCACAATTTGTGTAGTTATTTTCCAATTTTTTAGCATCCCCTCAATTTCTAATTCTTTGGCTCTACAAAAAGAGCAGTTTTAAATATTTTTGTACATGTAGATCCTTTTCCCTCTTCTTTCACATTCTTGGGATATTGGCCTAGTAATGGTATTGCTAGATCAAAAGGTATGAATGATTTTATAACCCTTTAGACGTAGTTTCAAATTCTTTTCTAGTAATGTTGGACCAGTTCTCAACTTCAGCAATACTGCATTGATATTCCATTTTTTTCCATATTCTCTCCAATGTTTGTCATTCTCCTTTTCTATTATGGTAATCAATTTGATAAGTGTGAGCTAGTGTCTCAGAATTGTTTTATTTTTATTTTCTCTCATCAATAGTGTATTAGAATGTTTTTTCAAGCGACTATTGATATCTTTGAAATCTTCTCTAAACTGCTTGTTTATATCCTTTTGCTGTGTATCAATTGGAGAATGGCTAAAATTTTTAGAGATTTGTCTCAGTTCACTGTATATTTGAGAAAGGATGCCTTTATCAAAGAAACTTACTGTAAATGGCTCTACTTCCCAGTTTTCTGCTTTCCTTCTTATTTTTGATGCATTGGTTTTGTTTGTGCAAAAATTTTAAAATTTCATATAATGAAATTTATCCATTTATTTCCCATGATCCTCCATCTCTTTTTTGGTCACAAAGCTTCCTTTTATTTGAGAGGTAAATTTTTTCATACTCTCATAATTTGCTTACGATATCACTATGTCTAAATCCTGTACTCATTTTGCCCTCATTTGGTATATTGTGTGAGATTATTGTGCCTACTTTTTACCAAATTGTTTTCTAATTTTCCTAGAAATTTTTATCAAATGATGAGTTTTAACTCTAAAATCTTGGATCTTTGGGTTTATCAAAGAGTAGATTACTATGGTCATTAACTATTATTTTATATTGTTTACCTAATCTATTGCCCTACTCCACCATTCTATTTTTTAGCCTGTACCAGATTGTTTTAATGATTACCATGTAATATAATTCAAAGTTTTGTATGGCTAGGTCACCTTTCTTCACATTCCTCTCCCCATTGATTCCTTTGAACTTTTGTTTTTCCAGATGAATTTTCTTATTATTTTTAGCTCTATAAAAGAATTCTCTGGTAGTTTGGTTGGTATGGCACTGAAAAAATAGGTTAACATAAATAAGATAGACATTTTTATCATATTGGCTCAGCCTACCCATGAACATCTAATATTTATCCAATTATTTTCCTATCTTTATTTGTGTAAAAAGCATTTTATAATTTTTATATAATCCCTGTGTTTTTCTTGGCGGGTAGACTTCCAAGTATTTTATATTGTCTGAAGTTATTTAAATGGAATTTCTCTTTCTATATCCTCTTAATGGTTTTGTTGGCTATTTTTACTTATTTAACTAAATATTTCCCTATTACATTTTGATCTGGGTTCTGGAGAGTATTGCCTTACTCAGCCTGGTATATTTGATACTGATGAACTAGATAAGTTCTAAGAAACTTTTTACCTCTAGATACTATGATCTATTACTTTTTACTTTGGATAAATGGAAGCAATATAGGAAAAATTAAATTATTATTATTTTTTTTTTAAACCTTAAATTATAAATTTATTATATCTCAGATAATTATGGTTTTAATGCCTTAAAGAAACTTTTTTTTTTTTTTTTAATTTTTTTATTTAATAATTACATTATATTTACACTCATTTCTGTTCCGATTTTTTTTTCCCCTCCCTCCCTCCACCCCCTCCCCTAGATGGCAAGCAGTCCTTTATATGTTGGATATGTTGCAGTATATCCTAGATACAATATATGTTTGCAGAACCGAACAGTTCTCTTGTTGCGTAGGGAGAATTGGATTCAGAAGGTATAAATAATCCGGGAAGAGAAACAAAAATGCAGATAGTTCACATTCGTTTCCCAGTGTTCTTTCTTTGGGTGTAGCTGCTTTTGTCCGTCATTTATCAATTGAAACTCAGGTCTCTTTGTCAAAGAAATCCACTTCCATCAAAATATGTCCTCATACAATATCGTTGTCGAAGTGTATAATGATCTCCTGGTTCTGCTCATTTCACTTAGCATCAGTTCATGTAGGTCTCTCCAAGCCTCTCTGTATTCATCCTGCTGGTCATTTCTTACAGAACAATAATATTCCATAACATTCATATACCACAATTTACCCAGCCATTCTCCAATTGATGGGCATCCATTCATTTTCCAGTTTCTAGCCACTACAAACAGGGCTGCTACAAACATTTTGGCACATACAGGTCCCTTTCCCTTCTTTAGTATTTCTTTGGGATATAAGCCCAATAGAAACACTGCTGGATCAAAGGATATGCACATTTTGATAATTTTTTGGGCATAATTCCAGATTGCTCTCCAGAATGGTTGGATTCGTTCACAACTCCACCAACAATGCATTAGTGTCCCAGTTTTCCCGCATCCCCTCCAACATTCATCATTATTTTTTCCTGTCATCTTAGCCAATCTGACAGGTGTGTAGTGGTATCTCAGAGTTGTCTTAATTTGCATTTCTCTGATCAATAATGATTTGGAACACTCTTTCATATGAGTGGTAATAGTTTCAATCTCATCCTCTGAAAATTGTCTGTTCATATCCTTTGACCATTTATCAATTGGAGAATGGCTTGATTTCTTATAAATTTGAGTCAGTTCTCTATATATTTTGGAAATGAGGCCTTTATCAGAACCTTTAACTTTGAAAATGTTTTCCCAGTTTGTTGCTTCCCTTCTAATCTTGTTTGCATTAGTTTTATTTGTACAAAGGCTTTTTAATTTGATGTAATCGAAATTTTCTATTCTGTGGTCAGTAATGGTCTCTAGTTCATCTTTGGTCACAAATTTCTTTCTCCTCCACAAGTCTGAGAGATAAACTATTCTATGTTCCTCTAATTTATTTATAGTCTCGTTCTTTATGCCTAGGTCATAGACCCATTTTGATCTTATCTTGGTATATGGTGTTAAGTGTGGGTCCATGCCTAATTTCTGCCATACTAATTTCCAATTATCCCAGCAGTTTTTATCAAATATTGAATTCTTTTCCCAGAAGTTAGGGGCTTTGGGTTTGTCAAACACTAGATTGCTATAGTTGACTATTCTGTCTTGTGAGCCTAGCCTTTTCCACTGATCCACTAATCTATTTCTTAGCCAATACCAAATGGTTTTGGTGACTGCTGCTTTATAATATAATTTTAGATCAGGTACAGCTAGGCCACCTTCATTTGATTTTTTTTTCATTAATTCCCTTGAGATTCTCGACTTTTTATTGTTCCATATGAATTTTGTTGTTATTTTTTCTAGATCAATAAAATATTTTCTTGGAAGTCTGATTGGTATAGCACTAAATAAATAGATTAGTTTAGGGAGTATTGTCATCTTTATTATGTTCGCTCGGCCGATCCAAGAGCACTTAATATTTTTCCAATTATTTAAGTCTGACTTTATTTGTGTGGAGACTTTTTTATAATTTTGCTCATATAATTCCTGACTTTCCTTTGGTAGATAGATTCCCAAATATTTTATGGTATCAACAGTTATTCTGAATGGAATTTCTCTTTGTATCTCTTGCTGTTGGGTTTTGTTGGTGATGTATAAAAATGCTGAGGATTTATGGGGATTTATTTTGTAGCCAGCTACTTTGCTAAAATTATGAATTATTTCCAATAGCTTTTTGGTAGAATCTCTGGGGTTCTCTAGGTATACCATCATATCATCTGCAAAGAGTGATAGTTTGGTTTCCTCATTGCCTACTCTAATTCCTTTTATATCTTTCTCGACTAAAATTAAATTATTTACTTAAATTATGGGATTACTTAGTGAGAATGCCATAAAAGGAAGCCAGATCTCCTGATTATCAAATCATCATTTGTCTTCCTGTATTATCTATCAATTTTTTCCCCAATTTTGGACACTTAGAAGCAACTCAAAACCATATTTATTATTGTTGTTGCTGTTGTTGTTATTGTTCAAAAATAAGACTGCATTAGAATATGAACATAGATAAGGATTAGACTTGTGATTTCATTTATATAGGAAAGTTACCTCTGGGTGACCTCTAGCAATGCTAGTAGTTATATTCTATGAGAGGTTATTTAAATGAGAGCTCAAATGATTTGCCCAGGGTAACAGATTTCATTATTTATAGCAAACTTAGCTGAAGATAATATTTGTAAAGCTTTTAGTACAATGCCTGACATATAGTAAATATACTTGGTTCCTTCCTTCCCTGAAGGGGTGTGTCCCATAATAATAATAATAACCTCATGTATCTAGCACTTTCCATAGTTCATCTGATCAATGCAAGAAATATGCTATAAAAGTATTATAATTATCATAATTTCCATTTTATAGATGAAAAAATAAAAGTTAATCTAGTTTAGGCAGAGCTAGTATTTGAGACTGAGTCTTCCAGCTCCTAATTTCTGTCCTCTTTCTAGTTATATCACACAGCCTTACTATGAAGAGACAGGTAGATGAAGGACTTCTCCTTTAACACCATGTACATTCACTTTAGAAACAAAATAAGAATTTTAGCACAACATATGTTCAGTCCCAGATATTATAAGCTTAATTTTAGTTGGAAAATTCCTTGACAGACTTCCAGGAAATTTCAAAACTGATCAGCAATGCTCCTTTTAACATACATCTGTCTGCAATTTTTGGAGTTCTCCCTATGTCAGTTGCTGAGAGTGAGATTTTCAAAACCTCCTGTCCTCTAAAATCAGTCATTGTAATTTGACTCATGCTGAAATAAAAGCAGCTGCTATCAAATTTTTAAGAAAACTTGCTCATCTAGAATTTACAAAGGAGGGAACCTATTTGTATAAGGATATCCTGCTTTATCTTTGACTTCTTCTATTATCACTAGTGATGACATTGCTAGAGACACTATGATTAGCTGCCACATTCTGAGAGAACAGTGTCTCCGCTGAGAATTTCATTTTGTATCTAAGGATCAAAATAACTCTCTACTTATTTGTAATTTTAATCTTAATCTTGTCTAAGAATCCTTAGTTGTTTTTATTTTAGAAAATGGTCAGCCTTCTATACCCTATACTCAGCAATTTACCCAGAAAATACCAAAAACTAGTGCAATGCATAAGTTGAAAATTCCTTTTGCAATCCCTCCAAAAGCATCTTTCTCTCCCCCTCCTTCCCTTCCTCCCTCTTTTTATCCTTGTCTCCCTTCCTCTCTTCTCCTTCTCCCTTCCTTTCTCCCTTCCTCCCTTTATTCCTCTCTTCCCCTCCCTCTCTCTCTCTCCCCTTTCGTCTCACTTCTCTTTCTTTCCTTCCCTCTCTCTCTTTCCTGTTTCTTCTTTTTCCCCCTTCTCTTTGTCACTCTTTGTCTCTCTGTTTCTCTTTTTATTTCTGTCTTTTTTCTCCCTCCTTTTTTCTTCACGAAAAATGATTTCATTCATGCAGAGTAATTTTTCAAAATAAATAACAGCATAGACCTCATTCAAATTTCTATGGCTAGAATTTGGATAGTAAATAAATGGTTATTTACAGCATTGTCATTTATGATCCCATAGTACATTCCCTGGATCAGGATTTAGGCCATCACAATCTATCATTTTAATTTGCAGTCTACTTCTGTTGGGACATCAGAAGAGTAATGAAAATTTGGGAAAAAAATTCCATGCATCCTGGGGAAAAAGGCTTTGGTCTTGACGGTGGGCTTTAGGTCCCTGTATATGGAAATAGAAGATGATTTTATACCAATTTTAGGAAATCTCCCTCCCAGATATTTTTAGAGGTTTTGATTTTGAAAACCAGATAAAATCCTACAGGGTCACTTGCTCAATAGTCACTTGCACATTTTGCAAATGTCAGTTGGGTAGGAAGTAATCATAGGATCTTAGTGGGATCATGGAACCTTGAATAGATGTCTTTAATCCTTCATTTACTTAATGGTGATTATAAAAAAGAGTCTAAAATATTCAAATCAGATTACTTGTGTTTTAAGTGATATATTCATAAAGGCAGATCTGGAATATCAAGTGTACCTGAATAACTTCATTCAATTAAACTTAGGAAATCTGACTAAATTAATTTTTCTTTGATGGGCAAAGGTAAAGTTCCAAAAGAACCTTAGGATACTAAATAATATGTCACTGAGAAAAAAGGAATAGTTCCTTTAATTTATGATGTAATGCTACTAATAATTCACATTTATGTAATATTTCCTCTTTCCAAAGAATTTTTCCCATAATTATGTTATGAAATAGGCAGTGCAAATGTTATCAGTTCTGTATTTCTAGATATGAAGACTCTCTCTAAGTTGAGGCTAATGGAATGTTGAAAGGAGGCAAGCCAATCTAGTACATAGTAGATATTAAGGATACATGTACTATGACTACTTCATTACCACTTTGGATCTCCATGTTAGTTCTAATTCTGAGAGATGAAGAAGCAAACACAATAGCCTCATTAAATAACTCTTCTCAGAACTTTTCTGGCTAAATTCTTACTTACTTAAGAAATAAAAATGTGCTAAAAACAGTAGTGGCTGGGGAAAGAAACTATTGTTAAAATTACTAATGGGAGCATCTATACCTCAGAAATAAATACAAATCAGAGCTTAATTTATTGCTTTGTTGGAGAAAAATGTTAATAATGCAAAGTAAATTTTGAAGTGTATCATATGTACTCCCTTCTCCTACTCTCCTCCTCACTTAGTATTTACACACTTACTAGCATACTCCTGAATCAGGAGTCTGGAGATTTACAATGAAGTTTTAAAAAGGGAGCTATCCCTTTACAAATACCCTAATCCAGGGTATTAATCAAACCTTTGTATATACCGATTTTGAGAAGACTAGGCCAGAATAAACACACACTTTTGTAGGAATCTTGTAATACAAAAGCTTGTAGTTGATTGACTTATCAACCTTTCAAACTATTTTTCTTTACTTTCTGTGTAAAGGAGACCACTCAAAAGAGTCAAATATGCACATCAAAGTGGACAACAATCAGTTATTTAACAAGTATTTTCTATGTAACAGGTACCATGCTAAATGCTGGGTACAAATACAGGCAAAAAGTCCCTGACATCAAAGTGCTTATATTCTCATGGAAGAAGACAGCATATAAGAAGGAACTGAAAAGATGTGAGGGAGGTACCCATGAGGAAGTAAGGTAGCAGTTTGGATAAAAGAATAGCTGAAATGTGAGCAAAGCAGGACTGATTTGTATCCATTCCAACAAGGAACTCTCCAGTGGAGAAAGGGGATGACATTGTGGAGGGATGTTCTAGAGAAAGTCTTATGTCTCAGGTAAGTTCCACAGTGAAAAGTCATGTTGGCAAAGTCCACACCTGGAAGAGGCCAGTGGATGTATTATATCTATAATGAGGCTTTGTTGCATGCTCAGATTCCCAAAGACAGAGACTCCCATGTGGGAGATGCCAGAGACCTGCTTCTGAGAAAATATATCCTGTGTTAGTTTTCTGTATGAGTGGCTGTGCAGTCTGCATTGGCTGTATCTTTATATCTACCTAATTGCAGCGTAATTATGTTCTCTTACAGCAATGTCCAGAGGTGAAGGACTCATTCATTCACTAAATGGTAGTGACTGAGAAAGAGTATGACTGCATCCCACCATTGCCATCAGGACACAGCTAGGTAATTCAATGGATAGAGCATTGCTCCTGAGGAAGACCTGAGTTCAAAGCTACCCTTAGATATTTAAAAGCCATGTGACCCTGAGCAAGTCACTTAATCTGTTCACCTTAATCCACTGGAGAAGGAAATGGCAAACTATTTTAATATTTTTGCCAAGAAAACCTCATAAACATCACTGGCATGCTATGGCCCATGGGTCTCAAAAAGTTGGACATGACTAAATATTAAACAACATGAGGAAACCTCCTTCCCTTAGTGCAATGCCTGGCCTAGCTCTCTGAAGGGCCTCAGGATCAGTCAGAGTCAGGATCAGTCAAAGTCCTTGGTCTTTAGAAGAAGCAGTTAAAGAGGCAGGCAAGCTGCCGGGGGCTCATCAAAGATGAATCCTGGATTCTGGAGTCTGAAGCCTGAAGTCTTTCCTGTTAAGCATGTTGTGGCGGAGAGACTGTCTCCCTCCCTCAACCCTCCAGTCGTTGCCTATGATTACCTCACCACATCACATTCAGCCAATCTTGAGGAGAGCCATCACATCCCCATATCATCTAAGTATATGTTTATAGAATCATTATCTCACATTGAATATGTACTTAGTTTTAAATACTTGGCTCTCTTACATTCAAGTACACCTTTTCAGAGTTCCAGCCCTGTTCAATCCTTTCAGTTCTCTACACCTTAGGACCTGTGGACTTGAGAAGCAGGATTGGCGTTTTGGTGTTGTTTCACTTGTCCTTTATTAGTTCTAGGTCTAAGGACTGAGGTCCTGACCTGAGTTTGAGTCATCTCAACCTTAGAATCCAGAATCACTCTCCAAATCTTATAGTTAGTCTAGCAGAAAAACCTTGAGAAGCTAGTGACCCAGGAAGCTAACCTAGGGGGACTTTGAGTTTAGAACCTGGACTAATCTATCTAGGAACTGAATTAAGTTGAATTTAATCTCCCTCCCCTCTTCAGAGATTCAGGGAGTGTAAAGGGAATGTTTCTCTGACGTATTGGATGGAATGTTGGTATGTTTATTCTTATTATAATTTTGAATTAAAAATTTCTTTGTGAAAATGAGTTTGAATGTTAAGATGCTAAGTAGAACTGGGCTTCTTAGACCTCTGTAATTGGAGGAGTACATTCAGTGGAGTCTTAAGCCTTATAAACACAGTTGACTGAGAATTGCTAGAAGCTGCCTAGTTCTCTATTGCCAGTCCAATGAATTGTCTGGGACTAAACCAGACTTTGTCAATTCAGCCTCTGATTATTTTGAAGCTTTCCCAAACTCCACTCTCCAGAGATTCTCAAGTTTTCTTTATGTACTTTTGCTTGTTATGTTAAATAACTCGCTTAGTAAAACTGTGAGATACCTAATCCCTCCTGGCCATTTCCCCTACTTTAGTACCCCATATAAGGGCTTCTTAAACTTTTTTTCACTCAAGATCTCTTTTTACCCAAGATTTTTTTTTTTACAAGATTCCAGGATTTGTAGATATAAAAATTAGGTATACAAATCCAATATTTACTGATAATAAATTATAATTTTGAGATCCCCATATTCAGTTACTAGACCCCATATTGAGTTGTAAAACAATTTAAAAAGCTGAGTCTTATATAAACCATATTCCCAGCACTCTCCTTGGGTACCCTAGCACATGCTATATGGCATCCTGAGCTATAACTTATTTTCCATGATTAGAGACCTCCATTTTATTGTATTGATTGCATTCATTAAAATTCAGATTGATTAGTCAAAGCCAGAGACAGCCCTCCTCACCTAATACCCTAAAGGCACTATAAAATCCTTAGGGAAGGATCAAAATATTACATACTTGCCCTTCAGGCAGTGTAGGACCAGAGTAAAGACTGTCACATGTAATTAATTCCCTTTTTTTTTTAATTTTAGGAAACTGACAAACTCATGTAAATGGGTAAATGCTAAATAATCATACTACATTCTCTGTCACTTCACAACCTAAGTAAGATTCTTTGTCCCAATGATTTGCTTTTTTAATGAGTCTCATAGGCAATACCACTAACTAGTTGTGAGGTAGAATCAAGTTTACAGAATTGCACAGCATGTGAGAGTTGGAAGGGACCTCTACAAGCCTAACCCTAACCCTAACCCATATCACTTTTGAACAGTAATATCTTTCATTAAACTGTACACCATCAAGTTCAAATGATCACAAAATCCCACACCACCTTGGTTCACCTCCTCTGGACAATGTCTTGTCTATCAATGATTTTCCTAAAATTTAGTTCCAAGAATATAATATGATATTCTAGATAGGGTTCAGCCCAAGAAGCATACAAAGGGCTCCTATCACTTTCCATGACTTCCTTCAACTCTCAGCTGAAGAGAAGTCTTTTGCAAGAAGTCTTTCAAGTCCTCCTTAATTTGTACATCTTCCCTCTGAGATTATTTCTAATCTGTCCTATGTAATGTATTTCTTGTTTGTGTACCATTTCTTACATATTGTCTCCCTCATTAGACCGTGAGTTCTTTTTTTTTCTTTGTAAGTTCATGCTTTATCACAGTGCTTGGCCCAGAATAGTTCTTAATAAATGCTTATTGATTTGGCTTAACGTCTTTTGTTTGGGACTTGATGTCTTTTTCAAGGAGGTACAAGTTAGCATTCATTTTGAATTTGCAGGTCACAAGAACTATCTCTTTTCTCTTTTTTGGATGCTTTTTGTTTTTATATCAAATCATTTTTATGAATCTATCACTTTCTTTTTCTCAAAGCATTGAGTCTTTCAATGTATTGAAAAAAAATTAAGGAAAAATAGACAGGTAAGTAAAACCAAACAACTGCTTCTGACAAAATAGGTTATCTATCTTCCACCTCCAGAATCCCCTATCACAGTTATAAAGGAATATGGATTTTCATGAAAAGTTTCTAGCCAATCTTGATTGTGGTAATTATACAGCATTCTGCTTCATTCTATTACTCTATTTATATTGTAGTAAACATTGTTCATTCTCTTTTCTTGGTTCTGCTTCTTTCACTCTACATTGATTCATTTATGTTTTCCTCTGGTTTTCTGTTTTTCTGAATTCATATTTATTTTTCTTATGGTCCAGTAATATTCCATTACCCTGATCTAACACAAAACATAATATTGTGTGTTTATTGATTCTCTAATGGATAAACTTTATTTCCAGTTCTTTGCTACTACAAAATTACTGCTGAAATCAATAGGTGCATTTTGAGTACCTACTAAATGCCAGGCACTGCCTCATTACAATTGAAACATTTTTTTAAATGCACAATAGAGAACAGTAGGAAATTCCAAAGGAAGCATAGACAGCAAAACAGTTTTGAAAATAATGTATGTTTAGAAACTTTAAAAATAAAAACAAAAAACAACACAAAGAGCTTCACAGCTCCATATACAATCATCTTTCTGTGTTGTGCTCTGTACACTGAAATGCTCCATTGGGGAGTTAAATTCAAAATAAAACTATATATATATCTATATATCTATCTATCTATCTATCTATCTATCTATATATATATATATATGTATGTATGTATGTATATATGAAGCACTTTGAATGATATTTTTGAAATTTTATTCTACTTTTTTGCTACTTCCTTTCATTGTTTGGTTTTGCCTTCTGGGACTAAACAAAATAAAGCCAATTTTTTTTTTTTTTTTTTTTTTTTTGCTGATAATAGCCTTTCATATACTTTAAGGTAACTTTAAGGTTCAAGATGCCTTATGTCCTTTCTAGACTAAGCATCACCATTTCCTACAATCTATGCTCAAATATAATAACTCAGTCAATGCTCTTTACCATTATGGTTCTATCACCACTGGATGTTCTCTAATGTGTCAGTTTCTTAATTAAAACGTGGGTACCAGAGTTGAACATATTACTTCATATCTAGTCTGACCATTTAGTATATAATGGGATTGTCATTTCCTTTTTTAATGGAAGTTATGCCTTTCAGTTTAAGACTATTAGTTTTCTTTTTAGCTATATCGCATTGCTCATACTGAGTTAGAAGCCCACTAAATCTCTCAGTTAAGTCAACTCTAGACAAGTTCTCCTTGGCCCACAATGTCTGCCTGAAATTGATTCAAACTAAAGAGCAAGATTTTATTCTCATTTCTGGATAGATTATTGTTGTTTTCTTCTTTAGCTTTTAAAGATATGTTTATATTGTGACTTCTTTTATTAACATCTTGTAATGTTGCTCCTATCCTTCCTGTTATTTCAACTTATTAAGAAGTTTCTGTACCCTCTAATCATGGGGCCCCACCCTCTGATTGGAGGATAAAGAGCTCCTCCCAAGACCTCCACTTAAGGAAGATAGACAAGCAAACTATTTCTTCATTTTCAAATTCCTTCTGAAATTCCTTTGAAATTTTCTATCATGCTCAGCAGCCTCTTCATCCTGTCAGATCTCTTCCACCCTGGAACTCATGTCTTGTTAGTATCATCTGCCCTTAAGGTCTCTCCCTCTGATGGGAAGGTGGAAAGTCAAGAGATTCTCTCAATATCTCCATATAAGAGGAGAAGACAGCTCTGCTATTCCTTTAGTTTTCACTTGGCTGCATTCTTTTTTCCTTCCCCATTATAATCCCAACTGGGTACTTTCCCTTCGTATTTTATTTCTCTTTCAGCTTCATTTTATGTACTGTCTTCTTTTTCAGAATGTAAGTTTCTTGAAAGCAATGATTTCTTTTGTTTGCTTATATTTGTATTCTTAATGATTAGCACAGTGACTGGCACATAGTAACTGCTCAATAATTCTTTTTCACTTTGCTATTGTTATTGTTAGCATATGTGTTCTCTTGAAGCACATGATTTTTCAGAATTACTGCCTTATAGAAGTAGAAAGTGTAGGGTATTTGAGATGCCAGGATTTTAGTCTGTTTCACTTGCCAATTATCAAGTGACTGAGTTCTTCAAAGTATAAAAATTTAGTGAAAATGGCCTAGCTGTACCAGATCTAAAACTACATTATAAAGCAACAGCATCAAAACCATTTGATACTGGCTAAGAAATAGAGTAGTCAATCAGTGGAATAGATTAGGTTCATGAGACAAATAGTCATTGGTTATAGTAATCTAGTATTTGACAAAAACAAGAGGAAAAATTAAAAATTAGTTACATGAACTAATGCTAAGTGAAATTAGCATAACCAGGATTTCATTGTAGTAATCTAGTATTTGACAAAAACAAGAGGAAAAATTAAAAATTAGTTACATGAACTAATGCTAAGTGAAATTAGCATAACCAGGATTTCATTGTACATGGCAAAGGCAAGATTATACAATGATCAATTTGGATGGACAAAGCTCTTCTCAACAATGAGATGATTTAGACCAGTTCCAATGATCTTGTGATGAAGAGAGCCACGTACATCCAGAGAGAGGACTATAGAGACTGAGTGTGGATCACAGCATAGTATTTTCACTCTTTTTGTTGTTGTTTGTTTGCATTTTGTTTTATTTCCCAATTTTTTTCCTTTTTGATTTGATTTTTCTTATATAGCATAATAATTGTAGAAATATGTATAGAAGAATACATATATTTAACTTAAATTGGATTACTTGCCATCTAGAGGAGGAGATGAGGAAGAGAGAGAAAAAATTTGGAACAAAAGGTTTTGCCAGGGTGAATATTGAAAATTATCCATATACATGTTTTGAAAATATAAAGCTTTAATAAAAAAAAAGAAAAAAATATTATTTTTATATAGAAGTCTCATTTATACAGGTATTCTTTTAAAAGTAAGTTTATTATATATAAGTTTGACCTTCAATTTGATTTAGCTACTCTATACTCTGTCTGCTGCAGGATACTATGCTTCAGGATGGGATAAAAAGATGGAAAGAATGACACAGTTCTTTGCCATTATTTGAAATTGGCATTTCAAATACCTTTCACCTCAAGTACCTTAGAGTTGTTCACATTGAACTGCAATATATATGCAAAGTATTGCATTGAAGCACAGGTAAATAAAATGCCAAAAAAAAAAAAAAAAAAAAAAAAGGTGGATGAAAACAATGGAGAGATCCAGATGAAATGTTCAAGTGAAATTTGATGAAGAAGGCACTTTCATTTGGCATGTACCTATTGTTGTAATAGTAGGAGTAGAAGTAGTAGTAGTAGTAATAAGAGTAATCATAATAATCAGCCTTACAAAGTGACTTTCAAATGATTTCATATGATTTTCAATAGCAAACTCGTGCGATAGGTATTGTTGTTATTATCCTCATATAATAGACAAGGAAACTGAGGATGAAAAAGTTTGAGTTACCTCTTTAATAAAATGTCACAGGTATGTTCCAGGGGCAGAGCCAAGGTTATAGAGTGAATCCAAGAAACCATTTGAGCTTTCCCAGCTTTCCTCAAAAACCCCAACAAATAGTGACAGAATAAAACCACTCTCCAGCTCAAGACAGATTGGATGAACTTCAAGAAAGGTCCATCTCACTAGGGTGAAAGGGGTACTCAGCTCAGCTCAGATAGTGGCAGAAAGGACAGTGAGAGGGTCTTAATCGCAGCACAACAGCAACTGAGGCACTCAGTCTTGGCCCAGTAGTGGAGCAGACCAGTGAGGCAGCCTACAGTCCCAGATCAGAAGGCAAATTGGCAGGTAGGGACAAAAGGTTGCTTCTTGGAATGTAAGTAGGGGAGAAATTTGAGGAATATTGTAGTGATGGAGACTTATTGATAGTACCTGTCAACTAACTGGATATGAGAGTAATTTATGGGGGAATGTCAAATTTTGTTCTTAGGCTATAAACTCAGATGACTAGAATGGTAGTATGACCATCAATGTACTTAAGAGGGTTTTAAGAAGAGGTAATTTAAGAGGAAAAGATGAGGGCAGCCTTAAATATATTGAATTTTGGGTTATAGCTGGACATCAAAATGTAGTGATACAGGACTAAGGTGCATTTGAGAGATAGTTCAGATGTTTTTCAGTTGCATCCAATTATTTGTGATGCTATTTGGAATTTTTTTTTTTAGCAAAGATATTAAAATAGTCTGCCATTTATTTCTAAAGATCATTTTACAGATGGAGAAACAGATAAACAGGGTTAAATGACTTACCCAGGGTCTCCAAGGTGTATGAGACCAAATTTGACTAGTATCCTTTGAGAGATTATGTATTACATGGATTTGGGAAGCCTTACAATAGAAGTGATAAGCTAATTTATAGGAATTGAAGAAATCATCAAGGGAGAGAATTTATGATAAAGAAAAGGGACCAGGACAGCTTCCTTGTGTGGCATTCATAATAGGGAATTGTAGATTGTAAAGCAGTTAAGGAGACTAAGAACTATCATACTGATAGAAGAACAAGGTCATAAAAATGTCACCAAAGCCAAAGAAGGAAAGGAAAAGTATCTAAAGGGAGAGAGGGGTCAATGGTGAAGAATCTTTCAGAGAAATCAAGAATAAGTAAAGGATTTGGATTTCAATTGAGAAGTTGCTTGTAATCTTTGAGAACATAATTTCTTTAGATTCATGGAACCAATCAATCAGCAAGGGTTTATTAAGCACAGAAAATGTAGTAGGCATTTTGGTAGGAGCTTGGGATGCAAAGCAAAACTGAAATAGTCCTAGATATCCTTTAGGAGCTTTCATTGTATTAGAAGTGACTTCTATTAGTAGTTTTAGGCAGCTAGATGGAGCAGTGTACAGAATGCTGTACTTGGAGTTAAGAAGACCTGAGTTCAAATTTGACCTCAGACACTTATTAGATGTGTGACCCTAGATAGTCATTTAGATAGATAAAGTCATTTAACAAGTCATTTGACCTTGGATTTCTCATCTGCAAAATGATCTGGGGAAAGAAATGACAAACTTCTCTAATATCTTTGCCAAAACAGGATCGCAGAGAGTCTGACATGATTGAAATGACTGAACAACAACTCAAAGTCACATTGTAAAAATCTGATAAGTGAATCAGTGATGTGGAAGTGGAAACAGGGAGTATGGGCTACTTTTTAAGGAACTGGTCAGGCAAATAGAGCAGAAATATAGGATGGTAGCTTGGTGAACAGGGTCATGATAAGATTTATAAAAAGATAAGGGAAATATAAGCATTTTATTTTGTATGCAGTGGGGAAAGAAGCAGTATAGAAGGAGAGATTGAGAAAGAGAGAAAGAGAGAGAGAGAGAGAGAGAGAGAGAGAGAGAGAGAGAGAGAGAGAGAGAGAGAATAATAGATAAAGAAACTTCCAATGAATACCAGCAGCAGATGAGATCCTGAGCACAAATGGAGCATCCTGGGGCAGGATAAGGGAGCATGATTGATGGTATAAAGTGGTTCTCAAACTTCTGCATAAAGTGAGTGTTGAAACAGAATGGATATTGGTGGGGAGATTTGGAGGTTAAAGAAGATAATAGATTTGAAAAATCATTATGGATGTTGTGGTCTGAAGTCATTGAAGGACAAGTTAAAAGAGGCCATATAATCCTGAGAAGACAGTTTGAAATTATGCAATATGAATTCAAAAAGAATTTAATTTTCATGGTTTTGCAAATTTCTCTTGTGATATTGTATTATCTATGATTAGCAAAAGAGAAGACAAATAGGGATGGCCAATCAGAATTGAGGATTAATAGCATGGGAGAAATAGAAAAATAAAAGTTTATGTGATACCATATGTGGAGTATGGTACCATATTAAACTGGTTAACTACAGGGCCAAGACTCTTAAGGAAAAAAACAGAGAGATAATAAATAGTAGCCCAGGAAGGACTGGGAAAGAAATTGAGGACAAAGGTATTTAGGAACATTGAGACAACAGGAGGGAAAAAAATCTAATGAAAATAATAAGTTTGGGATATATTCTTTTAAAGCATTTGGTGTCTTGCTGTATGGGAAAGTTATTGTCATTTTTTTTTTTTTTAGTATAGAGAACTTGGGAAAGATATCCAATACACACACACACACACACACACACACACACACACACACACACACATCAGTAGTACAAAATCACTTGATGAAATAAAAGTAAGAAATTAAGGAACACTGGTAAGGAAAAGTTTAGGACATGGTAAACTGATTATGCATATATAGTCTGTGAACATATATACTTGGGTTTTTAGGAAGGAATTTTTCATTGGTAGAATTACATTTTTAAAAATGAAGCAGAATGATTTTGTTTTCCTACAAACTGTCTTCTAAGAAAATATTACATCTAAAGGTTTAAGTCTCCATAGGGTACATAACCTTTGCCTCTATTTCATAAGGAAGAAAATACTTTGAAAATATCCCTAAGGGGAAGGAGAGGAAAAATTGTAACAAAAGGTTTTGCAATCATCAATGCTGAAAATTTACCCATGTATATATCTTTGTAAATAAAAAGCTATAATTAAAAAAAAAGAAAATATCCTTAAGATAACTCAGTTTCCCATACAGCATTTTTGGCTTTAATGTAGCATATATTATTTATCATCTGAAAAGCATCATTTTTTCCTTTAAATATGTGATTGAAGAAACTTGATGGCTTCTCAAATATTATTTTTAATGTATTTTGGGGCAAAAATGTTACTTCATAGGAACACGTCTCCAATTTTATCATAGCAGAGTAAAAAGAAATGATTCAATTCACAGAAATACCCATTTGCAACATTTCTAGAATCTATTCCACAAAGTGAGGCATGCCAAAGAATACTTTTACTTAAAGGTGTAAAATATGTACTTTTGCTTTATTTTTTAAATTTGGAAAGTTTCCTTTTCCTTTATGTAAATATATATTGTATATAAAGAATTGGAAATAAATTAAAGGATATTTGCATTGTTACAAATAAAATGAGGCGGTAGTTATAAATTAGCTAAGAAAAAACTCCAGGGTAGAGCCAAAAATGGGAGGGTCACAAAGCTAATCCAAAAGTTTAAATGTAATAGAAATATATGATAGAGAAACACTTAAAAAGAAAATTTAATCCATAAAACAAATCTTAAATATCACTTTGGGGATGTTGCATAATTCACTTATCATCATGAGTAACTGATAATCATGAAATAAAATGACAGCAGCTTAAATACAACCTTAAAAAGATGAAGTATCTCTCCCTTAATTAATGTCTACAAAGAGCTTTAATGATGAAAAGTGCTATTAAGTGCCAAGTATTATTAATTATTTTCTACTGCGAGAAGGATTGAGTCTCATTATAGCCTGTTTTAAATATTTTTAAATATTTAGAGAGTAAGCAAATGCAAACAAGCCAAATAAAAAGATATCTTCCTTTCTAGGTGAAATTATAAACTAAATCTAGAGGGAAAATATTACTTACCTAATAAATACAGGGAGTTCAACAAATGCTTCAAAAATGTCTGATATTATTTTTTTCTTAATTTTCTTCTTTTGTAATTTTGTTATTTATATAAACTGAGGATTATTTGTACCACATATAACAAAGGACCCATTGAAAATACTCACAAATTTCAGTGGATTGACGATGGTGATGATGATAATGATAGGAAGTTAACATTTATTTATAGCACTATAAATAAACTATAAACTTAATTATAAAATATAAATTATAGAATATAAACTATATTTATATAGTACTTACTATATGCCAGATACCATGTTGAGCACTTTACAATTATTATTACCTCATTTGATCCTCATAACAATTCTGGGAAGTAGATGCTATAATTATCTCCTTAGGATGAGGAAACTGAGGTGAAATGAGGCAAAAAAAACTTGCCTACGGCCAGATAGCTAGCAAGCTTCTGAAGCTGAGAGGGATGAGGAGTGAGGTGGGGGGGATGGAGCCAAGATGGCAAGTAAAGGCAGGGAAATGCTCCAGCTCTCCCAGTTTCCTGGAAAACCATATAAAACCAAGCCTCTGAACAGAGTCTGACTGAATGAAACCATTCTACAGCTCAAAATAAACTGAAAAAAAATTCAAGAAAGAGCAGTCTCACTGGGGAGAAAAGGGTGTTCAACTCAGCTCAGACAGACTCTGAAAAGCCAATGAGAAGGTCTTAATCATAGCAAACAGCAACTAAAACTCTCAGTCCTGGCTCAGTAGAGAAGCAGATCAGTGGTGAAGCCCCCAATCCCATCTCAGAAAGCAAGCTCTGAGAAACCAGGCTGTTTCCTGAAAAGAGCAGGCAAAGCTATTCCCTGCAAACACAAGGGACCCCTGTGCTCAAAGCCAAGGCTCAGGGCTGCACTAGAAGCTTGGGGCAGCACCCCATATGCCCCTGGAGAAGAGTTCAACCATAAAAGTTAAAAAAAAGAGGAAATTCCAAAAGAAATGGAAAGAAAATGAGCAAGAAACAGAAAATAACCTTGACCTTAGAAAGCTACTACAGAGACAGGGCAGACCAAAACAAAACACAGGCAGAGACAGAATGTCCATAGAGGCAATCTAAAAGTGTTATGAATTGGTCTCAAGCTCAAAGAGGCTTCTTGGAAGTGTTCATAAAAGACTTTAAAAGGAAAATAAGAGAGATAGAAGAAAAAATGAGAAATTTGTAAAATCAAGCCATGTATTTTTGGTTTCTGACTATGACATCAGCATGATTCATAGATATCCCAGGCCTCTTAGAGCTGCTTTAGTTTGGAATATTTCCCCCAGTGCTTCCATGGGACATGCATGACTTGGATGCAGGGATGGCACAGAATGATATTAATTGTTTAGTCATACCTATAATTTGTCCTCTATGTCAGGCTCCATTCTCTTTGTAGAAAGTGCCAAGGAAAGGGGAGATACCTGGAAGAAAAAAATTAGTTTGCCTTCATTTTTAAAAATTTTTTGTGAGTAGTGGACCAGGTTACTTTGACCACTTATGGAAGAAACTTGGCAACTCAAGGGACCAGATGTTCAGTTCTGGGCTACATTCCTGCTGCCCTTGTATTTAGCTTTGTGACTGGTTGCTTGCCTAGATCCTCCCTAGTCCAGATGGCATGGTGCTGAATTGGAACTAGCTGATGCCTACTTCTCTTCTGCTTTTTTTTTTTTTTGAGTTACCACTTCCACTCATGAGTAATCATTTCCTGTAAATTCCAATAACATTTCACCTGTGAAATGTACTGCATAATTACATTATTTTCTTAATTATCTTGATGACAAAGTTAAAAAATGGAACCAAATGTTTGTCTATGGCAGCAGGCAGTGTGTAAGCATTTATTAAGTGCTCAGTAAGTGTCAAACATTGTGCAGAGTGGCTTCCCTGTTCCAGTGGTCTACAGATAATACCCATTACCTGAGATTTTTAGGAGAGATCAAAGCCTTATTTGAGTCACTATATTGTGCCTACTCTTTATAGAGGCTCTCTGAAAAATAACTATTATATAGTAATTTTGAAAAATTTGTGGAATATTATAGCATAATATTTTCATAGCTTTGTATGTGATATGGTTATTGTCATCACCTCCTCTGCCATCATCATCATCTTTATCAATAAGCATTTATTAATCACTTACTATGTAATGGCATTATGCCAAGTACTGGAGGAAAAAAGAAAGACAAATCTGTTCAGTAGTTTTGTGAGGAATTACTTTTCATATTTGAGAAACCTGGGATCACTGCAGTGGGAGATTAAAGACTGACAGTGATAATATCAAATTGGGAATAGGAGAAGTACCTGTGGTGAAGTTCCCAGTCAGAGTTGAGTAGAGGCAACATTGATCATTTAGACACCCTTCCTGGACTTGGAGGTTGAATGTTGCAACTTGTCTTAAACACTTACTAACTTATTGATTCTTTCTTGTTGTTATTTCAGTCATGTTTAACTCTTCATGATCCCATTTGGAGTTTCCTTGGCAAAGATACTGCAGTAGTTCACTACTTTTCCAGTTCATTTTCTAGATTAGGAAACTGAGGCAAACGGAGTTAAGTGACCTGCCCAGGGCCACACAGCTAAAAAATGTCTGAGGCTGGATTTAAACTCAGGAAGATGCATCTGCCTGCCTCCAGGCCAGGTACTCTATCCATTTTACCACCTAGCTGCCCCTATATGGGTCATTTAACTTTTCTCATTTTCAATTGGCTTCTATAAAATAGGAGTAATAATAGTACCTATTTCACAAGGTTTTTATGAGTATTTGATGAGTCCAAAGAAGTTAAAAGTACTAAATAAAAGATAGATGTTTATTATTAGTAATATTTTATTCCTTTCTGAAATACATGCAGACTGTGGAGGTGGAAAATAAATACAGGTTGCAGTCATCTTAGAAATCTACAAAAATAGAATTGTTAAATCTAAAGAATATAAAGAACTTCAAAGGTCCTCAAGGGTATCAAAATCAAATAGAAACAGGGGCAGCTAATCCATATTTTAGGATCCTTTCAAGCTATATATTGCTTAGTTTAAAAATGTAATATTTCATATATTTCATCATTTTTTTTTATTTTGTGAAATATATGCCATTTATATACACCACTACTGGTGTAAGCCTCATGTTAGATTCCTCTACTCTGGACCAATCCATAAATGATCAAGAATCCCCTCTACAATGAATCAATAAATCAACTTATTTTTATTTATTATTTATTAATCTTAATATGTGACAAACATCATACTAAGTATCGGAGTAAGGGTAGAGGAGAATATAAAGGGAAGTAAATACAAATATATATATATATATATATATATTGTCCCTACTATCAAGGAGTTTATATTTCTTTTTATTTTTTATTACTATATTTATTTAAACATTCAGTTAAATAAAGTTTTTGACTTCCAAATTGTCTCTCCTTTCAGCCCCCTCCCCCAACCATTAAGAAGACATGTAAAGTCATGCAAAATCTATTTCCATATTAGCCATGTTACAAAAACATAAACAAAAAGCCAAGAAAAACAAAGAAAGTGAAAAAGTATGCCTCAATCTACATTCAGAGTTCATTAGTTCTCTCTCTGGAGGTGTGTAGCATTTTTTATCTTAGATCTTTTGGAATTATCTTAGATTATTATATTGATTCGAGTAGTAAAGTCTTTCATAGTTGATAATCATTATAATATTGCAGCGACTGTGTATAATGTTTTCCTTGTTCTGCTCAATTTACTTTGCATTTGTTTTTATAAGTTTTCCCAGATTTTCTAAAATCATTTTTTATCGCACAGAAGTATTCCATTACACTCATATGTCACAACTTTGTCAGTCATTCCTCAATTGATGAGAAAACTTCAAATTTCTACTTCTTTGCCTCCTCAAAAAAGCTGGCATAAATATTTTTGTACATAGAGATCCTTTTTCCTTTTCTTTGATTTCTTTGGGATATAACCCTGGTAGTATTATTTACAAGGTCAGAGTGTATACACAATTTTAGAGTGATTTGAGTGTACTTCCAAATTGTCCTCCAGAAGGGTTGGACCAGTTTGCAACTCTACCTATAATCCATTAATGTACCTACCTATTTCCTCACATCCCCTCTAGCTTTTGTCATTTTCCTTTTCTGTCCATTTAGGTAATCTGATAGGTATGAGATACTAACTGAGTCATTTTAACTTGTATTTCTCTAACCAATAGTGATTTAGAACATTTTTATGTCAACTGATAGTTTTAATTTCTTCTAAAAACTGGCTGTTCATATTTTATGATTCTTTATCAATAGGGAAATTATTCTTATTTTTATAAATCTGGTTCAGTATCTATATCATTGAGAATTGAGGTCTTTATCAGAGAAACTTTCTATAAATTCCTGTCATCATAATACCGTATCACATTTCCCCTCTCCCTCCATTTCTTGCTTCCCTTCTAATTTTGGCTTCATTTGGGGTTTTTTGTACAAAAATGTTTTAAGTTCATGCAATTAAAATTATCAATTTTACTTTCTGTAACATTCTCTATCTTTGATCGTAAACTCTTCCCTTATCCATAGATATGACAGGAAAATGTTTCCATACTCCCTTAATTTGCTTATCACATTACTCTTTATGTCTAAATCAGACATCCATTTATTTTAGGATTCTGTTTTTTTTTTTTTTCAATCCACTCTGCTATTAGCTTCCATTTTATGGGAATTTGTGGGAATTCACATTCACAGTTATGATTACCAGTTCTATATTTACCTCCAACATATTTTCTCCCCTTAAATACTTCTGTTCTCTCTTCCTACCCTGTCCTCAATCATGTGTTTTTTTTTTTTGCCCATCCCACCCTCTATCTTATTTTCTATTAATCCTTTGTCCCTTTTCTTACCTTTTCCCCAAGTTTTTCTACCCTCTCTTCTATTTGTCTCTCCTTTTTATTTTCTTCTTTCTTCTCCTACTTCTTTATAGGGTTAGAAAAATTTCTATACTCAACTGAACACTTAAGTTATTCCTTCTTAGAGCCAAAACTGATGAGATCAAGCTTCAAACTTGAATTCATCATTAAAGATGAATGCTCACTCTTCTCCCTTCTTTCTCTTAATTTTTAATAGGTCTTTTCCATCTGTCTCTTCATGTTAACTAATTTTCCCATTATATCTTTTATTTCTTCTTTTTCCCAATACAGACCTTTCCCCATCCTTTAAAGTCTTTTTCTTTGATGTCATCACATAAGAGTCCATTCACAACTATACCCTCAGTCTATGTGATATCCCCCCCACCCCATCTGCCCTAGTAACAGATACAGTTCTCAAAAGTTACAGATATCATTTTCCCATCTAGGGATGTACATAATTTAATTTTAAAATAATATACATTTTCCTCTTTCTATGCTTTTCTTGAGTCTAGTAGATTGTAGATTTTCTTTTTAGTTCTGGTTTTTCAATAGAAATGATTGAAAGCCTTTACTTCTTTGAAGCTCCATCTTCTCCCCTGAAAGATGATGCTGAATCTTGCTGGGTAGTTAAGTCTTGCTTGTAATCCTAGGTCTTTTATCTTCCAGAATATAGTATTCCAGGCCCTCCAATCCTTAATTGTAGAAGCTGCTAGATCCCGGGTAATCCTGACCATTCTCCTTGATATAAGAATCATTTTTGTCTGGCAGCTTGCAGTATTTTTTCCTCAAGATTAGAGTTTTGGAGTTTTGCAACAATATTCCTGGTGGTTTTCTTGTGGGATCTTTCCAAAAGTGATCAATGGATTCTTTCAATCAGTATTTCCCCTACTGTTTCTAGAGTATTGAAGCAAATTTCCTTAATGATCTCTTATAGAATTCTATCCAGACTCTTTTTTGGTCATGGCCTTCAGGTAGGCCAATAAATTTTAAATTATTTCTTCTGGATCTATTTTCCAAGTTGGACATTTTTCCAATGAGGTTTTTCACATTTTCTTCCTTTTTTCATTATTTTTAGTTTGTTTGACTGATTCTTGCTGTCTCACAAAGTAATTAGCTTCCATTTGCTCTGTTCTAGTTTTTAATGTATGATTTTCTTTAGTTAGTTTTTGTATCTTTTTCCAAATGTTTAATTACACTATTTTAGGAGGTGTTTTCTTTAGGCATTTTTTTCTTTCCTTTTCTAAGTTGTTGACTCTTTCATTTCCTTTCTCATTTTTTTCTTCTGTCTCTCTTATTTGGTGTTTTAAAGACTTTTATGAGCACTTCCTAGAAGCTCTTTAGACCAATTAATATCACTCTTTGAGATTTCCTCTATGGACATTCTGTCCTTGTCTGAGTTTGTGTTTTGGTCTGCCCCGTCACCATAGTAAGTTTCTATGATCAAAGTTATTTTCTGTTTTTTGCTCATTTTCTTTCCATTTATTTTGGTATTTCTTATTTTATTTTTTGGGTGGTACTCTGATCCTAGGGTAAAAAAGGGTGTTGTTTTAAGCTTTCTGTGCAGCTCTGAGCTGTAGCTTTGAGCACAGGAGCCCCTTGTGTTTGCTCTTTTCAGGAAATAGCTTGGTTTCTCAGAGTTTGCCTTCTGAGCTAGGACTAGAAGCCACTCCACTGATCTGCTTCTCTACTGAGCCAGGACTGAGGGTCTTAGTTGCTGATTTGCTGTGATTAAGACCCTCTCCTTAGCTTTCCCACAATCTATCTGAGCTGGGCTAAATACCCTTTTCACCTCAGGGAGACTGCCTTTTTTGAAATTATTTTCAGTTTATCTTGAGCTGGAGATGGTTTTGTTCTATCAGACTCTGTTCAAAGGCTTGGTTTCATGTGGTTTTCAAGGGAACTTCTGGTATCCATTTTGATGTTATCTTGGCCTATAGTGTGAAATGTTGGTTTACTCTAAGTTTCTTCCAAACTGTTTTCTGGTTTTCTCAGCAATTTTTGATAGAAGATGAGTACTCCTCTCCAAAGCTTAGATCTTTGGGTTTATCAAGCACTAGATTACTGTAGTCATTTATTACTTTGTATTGTGTATCCCATCTATTATGCCGATCTACCACTCTGTTTCTTAACCAGTACCAGATTGTTCTCATGATTGCCACTTTCTAATATAGTTTGGAATTAAGTGCTCTTAGGATAACTTCCTCCTTGGAGGTGCAGTGGAGAGGTGCAGTTTGGTTAACCATCATTCCCCTCTCATCTCTGCCCAATTTTCAACTCTTTCTTTGTATTTATTGCTTTTGCCATTTTGATTCTGACATCTTACTATTGACTCACTTTCAACTTGCAGTTTACTGAAATTCCCAGATATATTTTCAGGCGAAAGTATACCCTAGCCTTTTTCAAATTATACTTGTGGGTGAATTTTTTTCTAACTCGTGTATGAGTTTACATATATTCCTAATGAATTTTACCTTTCTAAATTCAGTCTAATGCTCTACTCTGTCAATATCTTCTTGGTTCCTGACTCTGTCATATGGTGCATTAACCATTGATTTTCCCAGCTATTTGAATATTTGATAAGTGAGCCATTTATACTTTAGAAATCCTTTTGGGTTTCTCTCTTGGTGAACAACACACAGAAAATGACATAGAAAGATAATATATGACATTAAATCTTGGTGTCTTCTAGGATTGTCTTTTATCTTAACTACCACAAGGCAAAAGGAAAGACTTTAAGTTTGGGGAAGATGAGGAGTGCCTGAAATAGGAAAAAAAAACATAAAAAGAGAAAATGGAAGCACCACGAGTTAACCTTATTCCCCTTAAATTGTTCTCTGAGCTAGTCTGAAGCCTGAGGCCTCACCCACTGGCAGCAAAGATATGCTGGTATTTAGGATATCATTTTCTCAGAAAGCCCCCAATGAAGGGGAGTACACTATCAATTGTGTTGAATAGAATCTAAATTTGCGAATTATACACCTAACCCTTGAGGAAAATTCTCAGGAAGTGATTTGAATGCAAGATTACATATTAGGAGTTTCAGGAAACTGTTTTACTTATTACTTCTTGCCAGGGACCAAACATTAAAGTTCTTTACTTCATCAGAGTGAGTGAGCAGTTTGGTGCCAGAAATTATATTACTCCCTGTGGTTCACCCTAGCATCCAGCATGGATATTTCATTAAGCTTTAAATATAGATATATTGAGCCAAGATGCTCATCACCACAGGCTTCTTCCCAGTGTATGCATTCATATTCCCTTTCTCTCTTGGCTGAATTTGTTTTTCTGAGGGACATATGGGAACTATTTGTCTCTGAAACATCCTCTCCTCCCCCCTACCTTCCTGCCTTTCTTTCTTATATTTTCTGAGTGTGGTATGTAGACAGAAATAGGGAAAGGTATCTAATGACAGTGGAACATAACATGCAAAATAGTAAGCTGCCATAGGGAGGAGAGATGATGGTAATTGTCAAGAGATAAATTGCCATTGGAAAGAATATCAAGGATGGAAGTGGCTGGTGGAGAATGTTGATAGTCTGTGCAATATAGTACTTTTTAAAATGTTCATTTCTATGGATTAAAGTAATTGCTCATCTATGCCAGCAAAAGGTGCTTTAGATCAATTTTGGAAACCTTATTATTGGAATGTGCTAAATTTTAATTATTCCACTTCCTGCCTGGTATATTAATGTTGTGATTACCCTTGAAAGGGTATTACCCATGGTGATTTATGCAAAACTCCTTTGGCTCTATAGCTCTATCAGTTTCAATTAAAACAGGCCATGGAGGATGATTGTAGGCTGTAGATCATCATTATTTTCTCCAGAAGGAAAGACCAGTTTACTTAATGCATTACCTATAGTTAGTGGTCTGGAACCATTGCTTCCTTTCATCAGTGAGCTGGGGAGAGAGAGAGACAGAAATAGAGAGAGAGAGAGAGAGAGAGAGAGAGACAGAGACAGAGACAGAGACAGACAGAGACAGAATCATAAAGACAGAGACATAAGACAGACAAATAGACACAGATACAGACACACAGACACACAGATACAGACATACAGAGACTGAGACAGAGAGAGATGTAGAGCCTGGTGATCTTGGGTTTGGAGGGAGTTATGATCATATAATATAATGTGCTTTGCCTGAGAAACAATTAGGGACAATGCTTCCCTTGCCTGAAATATTTAAGACTGAGCAGACCCAGAGGAAATTCTCAAATAGCTAACATTTCCTGGTTCTCCTCAGCAGTGTTGGGTAAATATCCTGGCACCATAGATTCTTGGATCCAATTATTAAGTAAGCATCTTTTCTGCAATGGAGAGCTGAGCTATGTGCTCATTTATCTCAATGACTTGAGCTATCTAGAGGTCAAAGGGGTTACGTGGTGAATCCCCAGTGTCCACTTTCTTTAATTACTAACTTGGCCATATAGTCATTCAAATTTCATTTTTGCTTGGCAGTTCTCCCTAAACTTCTTCCAAACTATGTCACAGTTTGGCTGTCTGTACTAGGAGAAGTTCTTCTTGAGCACTAGGGACCCTACAGACAACCCTGATTTCAGAGGTAGTTTCATTTTAATCAGTCACATTGGGAAACTCCCCAAAATAGAGTATCCACCCTTTGCCAACTGTGAGCTCTATGAACAGCTTGCCAGAATCAGACTATACTTTTCATAAAAAGAAGCAGTTTCAGGCAACTTCATCCTAATAATAAGGCTAGGATCTCATTGAATCTCAGAATATAAGTAGTGGATGGAATTTCAGGAGGTCATTTGGTCTACCTTTCTGCCTTCAAACAGCTAAAAGCTTAAATTGGCTGATTTTTAAACTGGCTCAGTCATGCAATGAGTGCATTTCAATTCTACTGTAGTAAAAAAAAAAAAAAAAAAAAGCTAGTACTATCCAAGGTTGTCAAATCTTGTTTTTGAAAGATTGCCAAGAACAAAGTCCACAAATCACTCTTATAAAACAAGTATTACATTTTTCTCCTTTTCTTTTTTTGGTGAGGCCAGACTTATGACTGTTGCTATAATGGAAGGTAAGGAAATTCCCTCTCCCAATTCAGATGGGAGCTTTAGAAAGTAAAATTACTTATCCATGTAATAATACATAACCCACCAATTAATTACAAAGGACATATGAAGGAAAAGGCTATTTAAATCCAGAGAAAAAAATTGATAAATAGAAATAGATATAGAATGATTTTATAGATACACACACACACATACACACACACACACACACACACACACACACACATATCTGTGTCTACTGGTAGCCATTTCTAGGGTGGTGGGGAAGGAGAAGAAATAAAGGAAAAGAAGAAATTTACATCATAACTTTATTATACATTGTTGGTGGAATTGTGAATAGACCCAACCATTCTGGAAAACAATTTGGAACTATGCTCAAAAACTTATAAACTGTTCACATTTTGATTCAACAGTATTTCTATTGGGCTTATATCCTAGAGAGATCTTAAAGGAGGGAAAAGGACCCACATGTGCAAATGTTTGTGATAGTGCTTTGTAGTGGCAAGAAACTGGAAATTGAATGGATGCTCATCAGTTGGAGAATGGCTGAGTAAATGATGGTATATGAATGTTATAGAATATTATTGTTCTGTAAGAAACAATCAGCAGGATGATTTTAGAAAGGTCTGAAAAGACTTATGTGAACTGATGCTGAGTAAAATGAGCAGAACCAGGAGATCATTATACACAGAGACAGCAAGATTACATGATGATCAATTCTGATGGATATGGCTCTTCTCAACAATGACATGATTCAGGCCAATTCCAATGATCTTGTGATGAAGAGAGACATTTATATCCAGAGAGAGGACTGAGTGTGGACAACATGGTATTTTCACTTTTTTGTTGTTTGCTTGCAGTTTGCTTTCTTTATCAGGTTTTTTCCTTCTTGATCTGATTTTTCTTATGTAGCAACATAACTGTATAAATATGAATCCATATGTTGGATTTAACATATATTTTAACATATTTAACATATATTGGATTATTTGCCATCTAGGGACAGGGAAAGAGGAGAAAACTGGAAAACAAGATTTTGCAAAGGTCAATGTTGAAAAATTACCCATGCATATGTTTTGTAAATAAAAAGCTTTAATAAAAAAAGAAAAAAGATAACTTTATTATATAACTAAAAAGAATATTGATGTTCATATAATAAATTTGCAGTTTCATGTGCTATCACCTTTTTTATTATTATTATACTGTGTTATGGAAATGTTTGTTTTGTTCCATAAATTAAAAATAAAATAAATAAATAATTTTAAAAGAGTTAAAATTATTTATTCACATAATGAAGTCATTGTGTATCAGAGGATGGATTTAAAGCCAGGTTTCTCTGTTCATATGGCTCTCCAAATATTACACCATTCTTTCTTCTCACAAACACTGCCTTAAGAATAGGCTTGATTTCTTTGAAAAAAGCCAACACCAACTATTGTTATTTACAATTTATAGTTATGGAATTGACTAGAGCAATGGAAGATCAAGTAATTTGTCCAGGGTCATAAAACTAATATATCTGTTCAGACTCTTGAGCTTTCTTAATTCCAGCATCAGCTATCTACCAATTGTGCGAAGGCACTCCCTTCAAAATAGGTATCTGTATCTGTATATAAATATATAGAAATATAGTTTAAGACTGTACCTTGGTGATGTCTCAACTATGTGACCCAGCAAGTCACTTAACTCTTTTTTTTTTTTTACTCAGTTTCTTCAATTATAAAATGAAGATAATTAAAGTACCTACCTTACAAGGTTTTGGGGAAAATTAAATGACATATTTGTAAAGTATTTAACACAGTGCCTGGCACACAGTAGGTGCTATATAAATGCTTATCTCTTTCCCTCCCTCTCTTCTTTCCATCCTGTCCAGCACATGATATCAAGTATGTGAAAATATTCCTCCAGATTATCCAGAAATGGTAGTGATATGGAACAAAGAGTTTATAGGGAAAAATAGGCACCAAAGATAAAGTTCATGTTCATCATTTTAATACTAAAATCCAGCACTAAGATGTGGGATTGCAGAAATTAGGTGTGACCCAAGATGACCTATGTACCAGGGGATTTTGCAGAAATCTGTTTCCTTGTCCATATTTTAGCCTCATCCCAACAAAGTTGTATTGTGATTAGCCCATGTTTCAAGGCCAGTGGACATTCACCATTCTATCCCAGTATGGCTGGTGACCTTGTCTTATCATTGACTATTGAGAGTGTGATTCTTAGGTGATCCTGATAAAGCCAGATATGACTGTAATGTTCTGCCCAAAGTCTAAGACTTAAAAGTCATATAAAAAGCATGATTCTGCAGGCCTTCATTTAGGAACTAATTGTTTTATTAGTCTCACACTTTGTCTTTGAGCCTCTCCAAGGACATGCTAGCCTTTTAAACAGGTTGTTCTGTCAATCAACGTGCCATCAGATAGTTGGATATGACAGATGAAGACTACTAAAATTGGGTAAGGATAGCACTGGGCACAGAGTAAGCATTTGAGAAATGTGATTACAATGCTTGTGTCTTAACTATCACTAAAACACTTGTGTTTGTCGTCCTTTTAATGAATGTACTTGAGAAGATTAACAAAATTATCTAACTAGATAGACATTTCAGGCCTGAAGATTGACTAACATTAGCTTTTTAAATGCCTAGATAATGTGGAAATAGACAGCAGACACATAGATAGATAGCCTTAAGCTTTTAGATGTTGAAAGGTAAGTTGTTCATCGATAGTTTTACACTTAAATGCTTATGGTCTAGAAGTCAAACTGTGGGGAAAATTACAGGCCTTTTCACACTAATCAAAACCTGAAAAAGAATACACATTCATCCAAACTTTATTTTATAAATTATATGGAATTGATTTCCTATAGTTATAGTTCTTCATTATTCTTGAAGGACAGACTGGTAATTCAAAACCACATTTAAATATGCATAGAAATTTGTATGTTCCACATACTTTGCTATGAAGATTTATTTTGTACTACATGTAGAATTTGTATTATTAATCATTCATCCCCAAATAGTATTTATTCATTGGATAGTTAAATGGACTGCAAAGTTAATTTGAAACTTCCACCCAAAAGCATAATTTTCAAAATCAAACAAAAGCAAGCTAAGGAAAATAACCTTTCCCCCCACCCCCAAATCAATCTACTGGGGTCAGAGGCAAGATATGGGGTCAAGGGAAATTGAGGAGGAATAAATTTTATATTGGAAAGAGAATTTAATTTCTTACTTAAATATGTACCTTAAATATAAGCTAACTGAAATGTCAACATGAATACCTATGATCAGTTTCATTTTAGAAGCTCTGAGTTAGAAGGGACTGCAGGCTTTCTGGTTCAGGTCATACCTGATGAAGAATATGCTCTATGATATACTAATAGGCCATCTTCTGGCTTTTGCTAAAAGCTTTTCAATTGGGAGTCCACTACTGTCTAACCCTACTTTGGGGAGATCTAATTGAAAGAGTTTTTCTTTACATCAAGTTTCATTTCTGTTCTTTAAAAGTTCTATTGTTCTGCCTTAGTTCTATATTCTTAAATAGTATGAATACAATTTTTCTAGATGATACCTCTTCAAATTTTTGAAGAGAATTATCATGTTTCCTCAGTTTTCTCTTTTCTGGTCTAAATTTCCCCAGTTTCTTCAGCTGATCCAACTAGAGGCTTGAACTAGAGGCCCTTCAAAAGAGTGTGCCAGTAAGTCAACTAGCATTAATTAGTATTTACAAGGAGCCAAGTCTGATGTTAAGCACTGAGGATACAAAGAAAAGTTAAATGAAAATAACCATAAATTCCATTCTCAAGGAGCTTGCAGTATAATTAAAGAAATAAAGTAAAAAACAAACAAACAGAACTATGTACAAATAAGATATATTTTGGATAAATTGGGGCTTATCTCAGAGGGAAGGCACTAAAATTAAGGAGAACTTGAAAAGATTTCTTATAGAAAATGGCACTTTAGATGAGATTTGAAGGAAACTAGGGAAATTAGGGTATATAGATGAGAAGGGATAGCACTCTAGATATGGAAGATAGCCAGCGAAAATGCTCAATGTTCTATTTGAGGAACAACAAGGAGGCCAGTAACATTGCACTATAGAGAACATATGTGTATATATATATATATTATATATATATATATATATATATATATATATATATATGTATGTGTATATAAAAATTCATTTTCACTGACTTAAGAACTTCTAGGAGAATTGACCCAGTCTCCAAATAATAAATCGTCAAAGGAGATGAACAGTTTTCAGATGAAGAATTGAAACTATTTCTAGTCATTTGAAAAAAAGTGCTCTAAATCACTAGTGATCGGAAAAATATAAATTAAGACAAAAAAAATATGCAGATACTGCTGCATACCTCTCAGATTGGCTAAAATGACAGGAAAAGGTAATGACAAATGTTGTAGGGGATGCAGGAAAACTGGGACACTAATACATTGTTAATGGAGTGTGAACTGATATAACCATTCTGTAGAGCAATTTGGAACTATGCCCAAAAGATTATAAAACTGTGCATACCTTTTGATCCAGCAGTGTTTCTACCGGGTTTATATCCCAAAGAGATCTTAAAGGATGGGAAAAGACCCACATGTGCAAAAATGCTTGTGGCAACCCTTTTGTAGTAGCAAGAAATTGGAAACTGAGTGGATGCCCATCAGTTGGAGAATGGGTAAATAAGTTACGGTAAATGAATGTTATGGAATATTAGTGTTCTGTAAGAAACGATCAGCAGGATGATTTCAGAGAGGCCTTGAAAGACTTACATGAGCCGATGCTAAGTGAAATGAGCAGAACCAAGATATCATTATATACGGCAACAAGAAGACTATACAATGATCAATTCTGATGGATGTGGCTCTTCTCAACAATGAAATGTTCAGACCAGTAACAATGATCTTGTGTTGAAGAGAGCCATTTGCATCCAGAGAAAGCACTGTGAGGATTGAGTGTGGACCATAACATAGTATTTTTACTTTTTGGTGTTTTTTGCTTGCATTTTTCTTTTTTGTTTTTTCCCCTTTTTGATCTGATATTTTTTGGTATAGCATGATAATTGTGGAAATATGTATAGAAGAATTGGCACATTTTTAAACATATATTAAACTACTTGACATCTAGGAGAGGCGTGGGGGTCAGGGAAGGAAAATTTGGAATACAAGATTTGGCAAGAATTAATGTTGAAAATTATCCATGCATGTTGTGAAAGTCAAAAGTTTTAATTAAAAAAAAGAAAAGAAATACAAATATATACATATATATTTTTTTAAAAGAACTATGTTTTGCGATATTTTACTGAAAGAATCATAGAGGATGTTAGCCATCATTCACTGATCTTGCTAGGAGAAAAGGATATCTTAAATTTAGAGAATAATTAAACAAAGATCCAAGTTTCATTTTAGTTCATAATCAGAACATGTAGGAATATTTCATTTCTTTTCATTTCAGAAATGAATATTAGTGTTAATTGGACCATAGGATAGAAAATGGCCATTTTTCTAAGAGTATATATTATTGTTAGGAAAAAAAATAACTTGAGAGGTAAAGATAATTTGAAGAGAACCTGGAGGATTATAAATAAAAGTTCTGGGAAAAAAAGATCGAAGAAAAAATTCGTGAATGATTTTTTTAAAAGTCTTGATGAAAAAAAAATACTGAAGTACTTGGGAGTTATATAAATTTTCTTACAATGAATGGTTGAAATGTGTAGAAGATGATTATTTTTTTCTTCCAGTCTTAGCTAAGTCTATAAAAAGAATAAACCTTCTCAATCTGAGAATCTAGTCACAGAATTCATTTCTGAGGGGAAAAATCTAGCACCTTTGGATTACTTTAAGAAAAAGTCTAGAATTACTATAGTTATTTTGGCAGAGTGCAAAGATCCCTGAATTCTTCCATTATCATTCTGGACACTTTAAAATGTAGCTGCCTTAGGAAAAAGACAAATTCTTGAGTGAACCTATGATGTTATAGATTTCAGGAAATGGATCACAAGGCTGGCATGGAAACATGATAAAGTAGTACTGGAGAACTTCAATTATCTGGACATCTGCTAGACCTCTCTCTTTCTTCCAAAAGCAAAGAAGCCAACAATATTTTGCCTTGACTTAATCACTATTTCGTACTTCAAAAGGTAGAGGAACAAATAAAGAGAATGGAAATTTGGGGCCTGATTCACATCAAGTAGAAATTAGTTGTTGCTGCAGAAATAATGTAGCATGGACAGATGCAAATCCTTCTTTTTAGAATTTTTGATAGAAATCCAAATATAGTCTGATGTTCATCCTAAATTTTGGAATAAGAGATTTTTTTTATTTTTTATTTGAAAAAACAGAGTAAGAAAAAAAAAAAGAAAGCAGAAATAAAATACAGTACAAAAGAGAACATTGTCATGTGCCCTGCAGAACATTAGGGAGGATTCAAATATATAAGCACAAATTAGCAGATCATGAAAGTATATAGATTTGAAAATCAAGAAATATCAAGAAAATATAGATTAGAAGAAATTATATTCACAAATGACTATTTTTTCTTTACTTCCTTATAAAATGTTCTTTGATTTTCTGCTTTTCACCTTATTTACTTTATCCTTTTTCCCCTTTTAGCCCCCATTCCCCCAAAAAGATATATTATTCCTTTAAGAAAAAAATATATTAATGTATACATATATAAATATATAGATATATAAACACACTCCACATAGCCCGTATACACGTCTTTCCTTTCCTAGCTGCCTCTTTAATTAAATTCTGCTCAATAATTTGCCTTGCCATTACTTAATCTACCCCCCACCCAAGGATCCCTACCTCATCTTTTTCCTTTACCCTTTGCTTCCTTATTAACCCATTTCCCCCTTATTTCTTTATAGATTTTGGAGGGTGCTATACCATTTATAGTATATATGTACTTTTACCTATTGAACCCATTCCTGATGTGAGTAAGGTTTTCAGAACTACGAGCTTTCCTCCCCCATTTATTGCCTCTGTATCTATTCTTCACCTGTACCTCATTTGTATAATATGATTGTTATTTTTATCTTAGCTCTGCCAATCTTTCTTTTGAGCTACCCTATTGTTGATGTGAATCTTATATACATATATAAAGGAAGAAGAGTTTTATAAAATTTCAAAAGAAAGAAAGTAGGATTCTATGATTTAAAATTTTACAAAATTCTGAAATTTAAGAGATATTTGGTGAATGCCTAGAACAGAAACAGTGATTAAAAGTCAGTATGGCTTCAAAAATAAGTAGTATGTACTAGACTGAATTTTTTTAACACAGTGACAAGAATGTTACCATCAAATAGACAGCTTTATGTTCAGTTACTTAGGTAACTGGATTTTACCAAATTTTAATTTTTTTTAATGCTATCATTACAAAAATTATGTAACTGTTTGGGTTGTATATATAGGTGAATTTCAATTTGTTGTACATAAAGAGTAATTATCATAGCAGTTTTGACTGGACCCAAAGAACAATTATTAATAGTTGGATGCCAGTTTAGAAGAAGGTCTTCAGAGAAGTATTCCAGGAATTTGTGCTCATTTTGGGGCTATTTAACATTTATATCAATGACCTGGATAAAGAAATAGATGACATCTTATAAAAATTACAGATGACACAAAGCAAGGAGACAAAATGAACATACAAAGACTAAATTAGAATTAAAAAGAGTCCTATCAGGTTAGAATTTTAGTTTGTCTAATTAAGATGATATTTAATGGGAATGAATATAACTTATTATCCTAAAGTTAAAAAAAATCAACTTCACAAGTACAAGATGTGACTAAACATCAATTTCCTGGAAAGCTGGGTTTTTTTGGATGGAATAACCAAACGTGGATGCCAAAAATATTTTAACCTTAGAAACCATTAAAGCTGCAGAATGGCCAGAAACATGGGGGCTTAGTTTTATGATCAGTTCTAGACGTGGCATTTTAAGGATACTGGTAGGATGACAAATGACCAGTAGAGAACAATTCGGAGAATAAAAATTCTTCAGCTTATGCCATATGAAGATTAGTTAAAAGAACCAAAGCTCAAAAATCATAGACATAGGCTGAAAGTTCAATTCATTTTATAGTTCAGGAGACAGAGCCCCATAGAGGCAAAGTAGCTTTTCCAGATGCATACAAATAGAAAAATGGATTTCATACTCAGTTCCTTTTACTCCAAATCCAATGCTATTTGCATTGTATTGTTTCCTACTGGCCATAGATAACCATTAATTTAATTGGAAGACTATATTATTGTTCAGTTAACAAGAATGCCCATGTAATAGCTCTATTGCTTCCGGAGATTACTCTTTATTCTGGAAATTTGTTAGGTACACCTGACAAAGTGGAAATTCTTCTTGCTCTGAGATCTTGTTACTGTATTTGAGTTGTTCTTGTATCATTACAGAATAAACTCACCTTGTATTGAATATTTATTGCCTTTGGCACCACATTGGTAGTGATTGATTGGTGATTCATAACTATAAGCCAATCATATCTATGAGCCAAACCCTTGGGCTTGGCCTTTAATGGGAGGACTGTTGAAGATGGCAGGTTATAGAAAAAAAGAGGTGTTTTTTTTTAAACTGTTTATGACTTGTATATGACTTTATCTTACAGCTTATTCTCAAGTTAAACAAAATCTGCCTTATATTTGATATTTCATTAAGACTAAATGCTTGCATTATAAATGAGGTCATTCTTTTCTTGTAGAAACATAGATTTATTTATTCCAGTGTTACCAGAGGAAATCTTGAGTGTAAGCAAAATGAGCCAAATTATTATGTTCTTAGGGAAAATCCTGAATGGGTGTTCAAATCAAAATCACATATTGAAAATTTCTCCAGATTGAACCTGATCTGTATCAACTAGGACTTTGGATCTGGGCCATGGATTACATGTGGTGAAGGATCATATGTAATATTTAATTTTTCTGGGTCTGGTTTTTTTTTATAATAATAATGCATGAGTCAAGGATAGTTCTTTTGAAACTACCATATGTCTTACATTTTCCCAGCTTGTCTTGGATCATTTTTTATATTTTGAGCCTAAGTTTTCAGCACTATAAATGACTGAGACTTGAGTAATGCTTTATGAACTCAAACAGATATGTGTAATTTGGGGCAGAAAATGACCACCAGGCATGTGAAAAGTGTGAGTACCCACAAAAGGTGTTGTTTTAGTGGTTCTTATAGAGTAGACAAGAGATTTTTTAAATGACTTTACAAATATTAAAAAAAGGAAATGATTTTCTATACATTTGAAAGAAATTTGAGAAAATGTAAAGTATTAGGGAAGATATATACTAAAGAAGGCAATGCCACTGTTGCTTATTAATCTATATACTTATGTACAAACCCCTAGAGAAATGTCCAGCATTGGTGCAACAAGACAGTGTTCCTAAAAGTAATTTCCAGTGACTGAATGTTTTTTTAAATAGAAGAACATGGATGGAGACAACCATTATCTAAAGTCTATTGGCCCATTGATGGGGCTACTTTTTCTGGAATTAATAATATAGCTATAATAAAGTAGACATTCTCTTTGTATTAAATCCTTGCTGTCTAATTAATTTGGCTTTTGTTTTGGTAATAATAAGGTATGAATTGGCCTTCTACTGAATGCTTATTGCTCCCATGATACCTGTCAATTAATGTCTGATGGATAATTCACAAGTTAGTTCATACATCTAAGCTACATTTGGGATCTAGCTTTAAATCTGGCGCAACTATAATCAACTCTTACTAACAGGGGATAACTTATATGTAGCTGCAACATTTCCAACATGTATGAGACTAGACTTACGAACAAAACCTGAAAGAGTATAGATAAATAAATAATGAAAATGAATGAATATATATATATATATATATGGATAAAGAGACTGAGTAAACAAAGTCTAGAGAGTTAAAGTTAAAGAAAATAGAGAGGATGTATCAAACCCATTTGTAGTAACCTGGAAAGACCCAAGGTTTCTGCATCCATACATCCATGTGGTTCCTCAAAGAGCAGCATGGCATTCCCAGAAGACATAAAAATGGTGTCAGATAAAGAAGATTGAGCAAAGAAAATACTGGAGCACTGGAGACTTTCTAGACCAAGCAACAACAGCCAGAGTCAAGCATTAGTAAGATTTAGAGCTAGGATGTGGAAGAGTACAATGAATATATATATATATATATATATACATATATATATATATATATATATATAGAGAGAGAGAGAGAGAGAGAGAGAGAGAGAGAGAGACTCAGAGAGAGAGACCCAGAGACCCAGAAACAGAGACAGAAAGACAGACAGAGAGAGAGAGAGAGAGAGAGAGAGAGAGAGAGAGAGAGAGAGAGAATATAACCCTAGATTTCTTCCCTTAAAGTGGAAAAAAGGGGTCTAGAGAGCTAAGCATTTTCCCCTGGATCTGCACAACCCATGTAATGTCTAGTCTCATCGAAGTCCAAGTTTGTTACTTTGTACTGTTACTTGGTTCCTGGTTCCCACTTGGTCTAGGACTTCATCTATCTTTTCCATGAACTCTTAAATTTTGTGAGAATCTCTCTCTTTTTTTAAATACTTCTCAATTGGATCTTGTTTTTTCTATTCTGGGATGTGATATGTGATTTTCTCTGTATGTATTTCATGGTTTCCTGGAGGGCCCTAATGAATACATAGGACTACCTCCAGGAAATTAAATTTAGGTTTGTGTCTAACCCTCATCTTTTCTATCTTCTGTGTCTTCATCTCTTTAAGTCTCTTAAGCTCTCTTGCTTAGACATGGGAACTCACATAGGAATTTACTATCTAAGGGAAAGTTAGTACCACCAACAAGGTAAGCTCAGCCTTTAAACCTCATGATGGGGAGAAGTATATAGAATAAACTCTAATCACTTGGGGAATTTGTACCCTATTTATCCTTGTTTCACATTCCATCTCTAATCTCCATGCTGTTGTAGATTGTCCCCGTTGCTTTAATGCTCTCTGTCTCCACCTTTTGGAATATCTTGTTGTTGCCTGTCCTTTGTTCTCTAGCAGGATCAATAGCATCAGGAGAGGGATGTCTTGACTTGCAAGTGAATTGGATTTAAGTGGGGCAGGGCTGTGTAAAGTCATCAGCCTCACTCTCTGCTACATTGGACATCCCTGTCCAATGGTAAAATATGGATAAGGATTATTGGAGAGGGTCTGGGATGTAGTAAAGACCTTAGTCGTCTAAATATTTTTCTCAGGTCTCAGTTTGTCTGAGACTACACCCATCCAGTGATTAAGAGTAGATAAGAAATGAGGCAAAAGAAGGTCTCTTTTATCTAGACCAAAGAGAAAGGTCAATTTGAGAGAGGAAAATGTTTGGAATTCTGGCTAGAACAGAATTACACTCATTTTGAGCCATCAAAACCATCAGTGATAAATAGAGGCTTGGACTTTTTATTGGTCAACTAGTGAGAGCCAGAATGATTTGGATTTGAGAAATATTCAAGTGGGGAAGCTAGGTGGAACAGTGGATAGAGCACTAGCCCTAAAGTCAGAAGGACCTGAGTTCAAATCTTACCTCAGACACTTAACACTTCCTAGCTGTGTGATTCTGGGCAAATAACTTAACCCTAATTGCCACAGAAAGAAAAAAAAATACTCAGGTAGCTCTATTTGTATCCCAGTGGGTCTTACCTAAACTCCTGGGTTTTGGAATATTTAGTTTCTTTCAAAGCAGAAGATGCTGTGACAGAAAGAGGTTTCTTGATCTCCCAACTTTTACTCTTCTCTCTAATATATGTACATATATCTCTGAGTTATTTCTCTATGTGTTGTTTAACTTTAGGAATTTTTCTTTGTCTTTGTATCTAGGAGGCTAATAAAACAGTGCTGACACATAGTTGGAGAGCAATACTTTTTTTTTTTGCATTGAAAAAAGTTGAATTGAATGTTATATTGGATTGCATTAGATTTAATTTAATTCAGTTCAAAAGGCCACATCAATAGGAAAACAAGAACCCAGAACAATGCCTGGATACACAGCTGCCACACAGTCATGTAAGAAAGGTATTAGATGTGTTCTGCTTGGCTTTAGAGAGCAGCATTTGAAACAATGTGGTGGAGAAATTATTTTTAGTGCAACATAAGGGGGAAACCTCAAATAATAATAACTGACATTTATATGACATTTCAAAAGTACTTTATCTCATTTGAATCTTAAAACAGTTCTGTAAGGTAGGAACTATGGGTGTTATTATCCTCATTTTATAGTTAAGGAAACTGAGGATCAGGGAGATTAAATGCTAATCCATAGTCAAATACACAGGCCTATCACCTAGATCTTCATTGTTCATAGTCTAGCACTATTAATCATTCCCTACTGCATGTAATGGAGTAGAAGGTTTCTCTTGACTACATTCATGCAGAGGTTGGATTTCCACTGTTGGGACATATTTTAGAAAAAAACTGTTCAGATAACTTTTGGACTACAGGACTGTTGAAGTATCAGCCCTAAAGATCAATAGGAATAGCTCAGAATTAGTATAGGTCCTATTTTAAAGCCTTCCCTGTCTTTACTATTTCTTCCCTGCCTGCCTTGGTGTGTCCCTATTCCACCCCCTTCTCTATAGGAACCAATACTCTCCTTTTTTCCTCTAGACTAATGAAACCTGCTTAGGAAATGATCTGATAAACTCTTTCATATGGATATGACTGATAAGTCTTAAAGTGTTATTTATATCACCGAGGAATTTGTTTTAGTATGGATGTAACAGTTTTGTGACTGGGTTCTGTCAACAAGCAGAGACCTTGGGTATGATGTGCCTATCAATCACTCAGTCCTCTGCCTCTCACTGCTAAAATCTGAAGCTCTTTATATAGGAGTATGTATCAATCATTGTATCTTAACCATGATGTGCTACTCATATAGCTCTATTCCCACCTCCTGTATGCTTCTCTTCCTTTCCAGACATGATTTATTGTTTCAATCACTCAGCCCCATTCAAATTTTTAGATGAGCATTTTAGTTAGATTGTGTATGGAAGCATGGGTGCCTATCCCATTTTTGATACCTAGATTTTAGGTATATAGTGCAAGCATAGAGTCAGGAAAACCTGGCCTCAGACATTCACTAGTTGTGTGATCCTGAGCAAGTCTCTTAACCCTGTTTCCCTCAGTTTTCTCACCTATAAAATTAATTGGAGAATAAAATGGCAAATCACTCTAATATTTATACCAAGGAAACCCCAAATTGGTGTCACAAGATCTGGAGATGACTGAAAGTTACCAAACAACAAATACAAGCATAGCAAAATTCAAAAGCCATAAATTTGTGTCAGAAAATATATTATGCCACTGAATTCCAGTTCCAGTCCTCTAAGATAAAACAACAATAGCAACAGCAACTCACTCTCTCCTCCAAATTCTTTCAAGTTAGAATCCAGTTTTTTACTTTTCAGTCTCTAGGGCAATAGTGGGGTAGAAGACAGAAATTCACCAGTTTGGAAATTCAGTATCTTATAATAGATCTTTTTTTTTTCCCTCCACCATGACTATGTAGCAGAGGAGGAAAGTGATTCTGGTAGTGAATAGAAATGGAACTTTGAACTAGGCTTCTCCACCATGGTTGTGGCTGTTTCCATAGATAATTGAAAATCGATATTGATGTCTCCAGGGACCTCACTTTGCTGTGCACTGTTTGGGTTCAGTAGGGCATGAGTTAAGTAGTGTCTCAGCTATTCCATCTTAAAATGCCATTGGTCTCACAGTGGGGGGCAAAGCAGAAGAAGAAGAAGAAAGAGAAAATCATCAAAATCTTAACTCAAACTAAGCAAAGGAAAAATGGAGACATTACTTCTTTTTTGCACATTTCTTTTTCATCATTTCTCTCTGTGAATGTTATTCACCTTCAAAATTTCATATCCCATGTTGTGTCTGACATCAGCCTCCCCACTCCCATCTGCCATCTGCATCAGCTTTCACAGGTGCTGCACATCACAGGAGGCAAAAGGTTAAATGAAGCCATGTAAGGATTTCAGGAGGTTGGGAAGTGGCTAGGATATCCTCTCTTATATCTTGGGAAAAGTTGAAAGGAATAAATCTCTAATCTCAGGATTTCATAAATAAACCAACCAATGAGAAATAAAAGAAACTTTCCAGAACTCCTGAAATTATACTGTGTAGATGATATAGTCTGCCTATTCTTGAGGATGGCCATGTGCCCAACTCATAATCCCTATCCTTACCCAGTTTTCTCTATTTTTCCTTTCAAGCTATTCAAGTTTATAGGCTGTCCAGGAAGGCAGAGTTGTTAGTTTGAATCTTATAAAGGCCTTACTGCCTCCACCCTCATCCCATTACATAGCTCTTGCCAAGCACCTCATGAAACTGCTCTACCTCTTTCTTAGGTCTACAAACTTGGCGAAACTGACCAGCCTTTAGTCAAGTAGTACCATGGACAGATCACTGGTCTTTGAGGAAAATCTTAATTCAAATCCAGCCTTAGATATTTATTAGCTGTGTGGCTTGGACAAGTCACAACCTCTGTTTGCCTTAGTTTCATAGATAAAATGGAGAGAACAATAGCAGCTCCCGGCTAGGAACCTTGTGAGGATCATTTGAGATAATAATTGTAAAGTCCTTAGTGTAGTGACTGTGCTAGCACCCAAGACACCCCAGAATCAGCAGAAGTCAGGATAAGCAAAAGTCCATTTTTATTCTTGGTCTTTAAGGGTAGAAGTGAAAGGCATGGAAGAGAATTTCCGCAAGCACCTTCTCCCTTGTCTACTACCAAGAGTGTCTCTGACTTGCTTTACTCCACCCCTTACTCCCTCCTACAATCCTTTATACGCCAATCATTGAGTCAGGACAAGATAGTGGAAAGGACATTTTTCCAAGCATATGCCCATAGAGTATCATCCAATCAGAAGTTAGCCTTAAGTGCTCAGCAGTCCTGACTTCAGTGCATCGATTCAATAGTTTCAGCCCTCTACACCTTAGCACATAGTTAAAATGAAATAAATTTTAGCTAAAAACAAATAAACAAACATACAAAAAACCAACTAGGTGGTAGAGTAGATAGAGTGCCAGATCTGGAGTCAGCATGAGTCATCTCGTGAGTTCAAAATTGGCCATAGATACTCACCATGTGTAACCATAGGCAAATCACTTAACTCTGTTTGTCTCAGTTTCCTCATTTGTAAAATGAACTGGAAAAGGAAATGGCAAAACATTCCTGTATTTTTGCCAGGAAAACCCCCAAAAAGGTCACAAGGATTCAGATGTAACTAGAACAAATGAACTTCAACAAAAAAGGAAGATAAGAACAAAACTAAGTTTCTTAATCTTAGCAGTGAAGTCAGTAATCTCCTCTGTAATGTTCACTAGGCTCCTAACCATCCCCACCCCAATCAAATAAAATTGGATCATATGTTTGAGATTTTGCATACCATATGTGAACCCCATTTCCCATAGGAGTGAAAATGCAATTTTTTACCACCTAATGACATGCTTCTGGGAACAGAAAGTTTGTAATAAAAATGTCCAACAAACTGAATAACTAATACCGTTTCAATTATGCATTTAATACATGCCAAGATTAGCATACTTATAACTTCAAAGCTCTTGCTCTGAATGAAATCCAAGCTAATCCAAACTAGCTAACTCAGCATATTTGATTTTCAGTCAGGCTACATTATCCTGCTTACTTAGTAGATTTAATGTTATGTAATTTGTTTTTTATTGCTTCATTTGTAAATCTTTCCCCTATTTCAGTTCTGGGTACTCATCAGAGGGCTTAGCTGATCCTTTGTGATGGAGATGTCCATTTTTATAAAGGGATAAGAACTTGCATTAAAGAGGGTGAGTAGCAAACACTGCAATTTATTGAGGCCAAGAAACTAGATGCAGCATTGCATTCTAAGATTATTGAAGACAAAGATGGATAAAGTGCCAGAGGACAGGAAAAGAGCCATTCAGCAGTGAGTGCTGCCCTCAAGAAGAAAAGTTCTGGATTCTTTTGTAACTGGTTTAACTGATAAAATGCTGCTCAACTCATATATATTACCTTCCAAATAATATAATTTCTACTCTTCCTATACTACTTTTTTTTTCAATGTCCATTTATTCCATTACCATTATTAAAATTAAAAATCAGGGAATAAATGATATGCTCCTCAAAGATCAAATGGCAATGCAATTCTTTCAAATCCAGAAATACCAAATCCCAATCTTATACTTTAGAAAATGTCATTACTAACATCAAGAATATGAAGCAAACAACAACAAATTAGAATTTGTTAAATGGGAGACATTTTGACATTATGGATAGAGAGCAGGCTTTGATGCCTGGAAAACCTGGATTCAAGTTCTCCTTCTAATTGTAGTAGTTATGTGACCCTGGGCAAGTCACTTGAATACTCTGTGTTCTGTACAATTCTCTAATATTATGAATCACTGAGAGGATGCTTACTTATATAGGCAAGTTGGATTTCTACACAGAAGTTCCTTATACCAATGAAATCACAGGTGTAGTCCCTATTTCTATGTATCAGGCTTCATACTACGTGCTGTGGTTGCAAAAACAAAACAGAAGAGTCTTTATATCTAGATACCCTGAATGAACTAATGGAATAGTGGATATACTTGGATGGTTGCCCTTAGATTATGGGAAACAAAACAAGCATTGTTGGAATTAGAGCAATCAGTTACCAAGTGACAGGAGGCTAAAATATTTTTCTCTCACCTAGATTTTGGCCAGATGGCTAAAGGGATCCATTTTCATGGATCAAGAGAATTACTATGTGTAATTTTTTTTTTCTCTCACTCTGTGTGATTCTTGTTTGAAAAAAAAATTAGCTTATTTGCACTTGCATGTCTTATTGAACTGTGTAAATGTGGGATGAAGTATGGGTGGAGCATTTTCATGGAAGAAACTTCAGGTTTTAGAATCATTGTCCTTAAGAAATAAAAGAGGGACAGATTGTCCATAGCTAGAGTAAAATTCTAGAGCTTGACAATGCTAATGTTAATTAATTGTTAAAGATAATGATTCCTTGAGATCATAACATCTTTGAAAGTGAGAGTAGTCAGTGAAGTCTAATGATAATGTAACTCAAATGGTAAAGATGGAATATTATTATTTCAATCCTCTCATAGTACTCTATATTTTAAAAACTTCATTTTAATTTTCTTCCAACCCTTTCTCATCTTCACATGAGCATTTTCTTCCCTTTTATAGAATTATCTCTTGATATGACTTTTTTATTATAGCTTTTTATTTACAAGATATATGCATGAGTAATTTTTCAGCATTGACAGTTGCAAATACTTTTGTTTCAACTTTTTCCCTCCTTCTCCCCCTTCTCCCAGATGGCAGGTTGACCAATACATGTTAAATATGTTAAAGTATAAGTTAAATACAATATATGTATACATGTCCAAACAGTTATTTTGCTGTATAAAAAGAGTTGGACTCTGAAATATTGTACAATTAGCCTGTGAAGGAAATCAAAAATATAGGTGGACAAAAATAGAGGGACTAGGAATTCTATGTAGTAGTTCATAGTCATCTCCCAAAGTTCTTTCCCTGGGTGTAGATGGTTCAGTTCATTACTGCACTATTGGAATTTATTTGGTTCATCTGGTTGAAGAGGGCCACATCCATCAGAATTGATCATCATATAGTATTGTTGTTGAGGTATATGATGATCTTCTGGTCTTGCTCATTTCACTCAGTATCAGTTCATCTAAGTCTCTCCAGGTCTCTGAAATCATCCTGCTAGTCATTTGTTACAGAACAATAATATTTCATAATATTCATATACCACAATTTATTCAGCCATTCTCCAATTGATGGGTATCCACTCAGTTTCCAGTTTCTGGTCACTACAAAGAGGGCTGCCACAAACATTCTTTCACATACAGGTCCCTTACCCTTCTTTAATATCTTTTTGGGATATAAGCCCAGTTGTAACACTGCTGGGTCAAAGGATATGCACAGTTTAATAGTTTTTTGAGCATAATTCTTGATATGACTGTTAAAGAGTTTTGCCATCTCCTGGAACTGATGCATATTAAGTGGCATATCAAATCATTTTTAAAACTTTGCTTTGTTTCTTCTAGCCAAACATGAACCTTTTATCATCCATCCTTCATTTTCTTTTTATCATACATACATTCTTCCATGCTACTGATAATATCTTTTCTTCCTTCATTTGAGTAACATTCACCCATTTTCTTCAAATTGCTAATTTAAAAACTGATTTTTAAAGAATAATTTTCATAATATAGAATACTTAACAATAGACAATGATGGAACAAGATGAGTTAAACTTTGCAAATTTATGTATGTGTGTGTATATATGCATATATATACTTAAACATACATATGTGTGTGTTCCTTGTATTTCACTGGGCTTAACTTTATTAATAGTTTCATTTCAAGCAACCTAATGACTCTTTGTCTTTACTTTTCTCCACATTTCTTAAAATCAAATCCTTTTGTTGGGCAGGTTGGCACTCTAACTGATAATGGGATAGATTTGGAGTCATGAAACCTGAATTCAAATCCTCTTCAGACTCTTATAAGTTATGTAACCCTAAACAACTTCAATTCTTCTGCTCTTAGCATCCTTATCTGTAAAATGAACATAATATCAGCACATAAAAATTTATATGATTGAATATATATTTTAAAAAGACTTATTTAGTGGTTGACATTATATTTGGATATGCATATGAATAACGATATACTACATAAATAGATGTAAACATAATACTGAATAAATCTCATTATTGAATCATATTTTAATTGCTCTTAATGAAAATAAGAATCATAATATTGTATAGTGGAGAGAGAATTGTCTATAGACCCAGCAAGATCTAGATCCAAGCCCCTTCTCTTATATATACTGAATGTGTGACCTTGGACAACTACTTTAACTTCTTAGTTCAATAAGCAACTAAGATTAGAAGTTGTACAGAAAGTGCCAAGCTGAATTGGTAGAGAAGGTTTCCTCAACTGATAGCTTCCACCATCAATAATGTCAGTTCCAGTTCCTATTGCTTAATGAAAATTAATTATATATTTATTAAAAATTTTATACATATGCTACATTCCTTTGGGAGACTGTAAGAATATTGAGAGCTAGAACAATCTCTTAATATTGTATGAATTTTTCTGTTCATTGTAAGCAGATGATGTAGCCTTTTATTTAATGAACAGATTAATAAATTCAGAAGTAATTGTTTTTTTTTTTTTTGACCAATTTATTTGTTAGGATAGTTGAAACTCTCAGATGACTTCCTCTACTTCTTTGTGCAGGGGGAGTAATGATTTTCATATTATACAGAAAATTTTCTAAAATTACCTTCTATTATTTTAATCAATAGCAGCATTTATTGAAAGGCTAGTTTAATTAAAATATTGTCCTAAGTGCTGAAACTTTTAGACTCTTTTGCAAGAATAAAAATTCTCAACACCTTGAATCAAAGAAAACTGGAAAATTACCTAACACTTTGTGTGTGTGTGTGTATGTGTGTGTGTGTGTTTCCTAAATTATAGCAACCAAACACCCAAATCTAGCATGTTAGTTTAATTTTTAAGATAATTTATGTAGAATTAACTCTAATTTGCAGTCATCTCTATCTGGCCATGTTCTATGTTGAGCATGTGGTTTCTCTCCCTCATAGATAATAGCTTCCACTTTCTGTGTGTGTGTGGTCTGTGCAGCACATTATCTTCAGCACCTAACAATATTCAGGATAAATCAGAGATGGGAAAATGACCTTTATCATCACTCTCCCTAAGCTGAATAAAAAGCTTGTTAAACATGTTGAGCAGTGCCCCCTTAGAAACTAAATGACAAGCAAATTACAGTGGCTGAAAAAAAAAATGGCATAGAGTACTGTAGATAACTATTTCAAGAGAATGATTCTCTTTACAAATGTTTGCATTCAGTACCTCCCCAGTTTTCTCTGGCACATTGGATTGTATTACCAGGCCCTTCTGGAACACAGAATTATTATTTGATGTATTACAAGGGAAGTTGAGATTTCATCTATGCTCTATTTCATTTTCAATTATTCATAGTTTAGTATCCAGCTGTTTGTGTAGTTATGTCAATAAGGACATTTCTAATTGTAAAAAATATTTAATTTTGCATAGAAGTACATTTCCCAATTTTCCATATCATGCTAGAAATCTGAGGTTTTTTTTTTTTTTTTAGCAGATTGAAGAAAATAATGGGCCCCAATTTTACTTCATATCTTGAAGCATTTATGTGCAAAATTCCATAACTTTTATGGCTATAAGATATTTCAGAGTTCATCTTGTCTAGTATCCTTATTTTAAAGTTGAGGAAATTGAAATCCAAGGAAGTAAGTGATTTGCACAAAGTTACACAAAATCTGTCAGTGGACAGAGTAGACAGATTTGAGGCCCAGACTTTAAACACATACCCAGTGGAATGGATTGCTTTTTTTTTTTTAATAACTTTTTTATTGATAGAACTCATGCCAGGGTAATTTTTTACAACATTATCCCTTGCATTCACTTCTGTTCCAATTTTTCCCCTCCCTCCCTCCACTCCCTCCCCCAGATGGCAAGCAATACTTTACATGTTGAATAGATTACAGTATATCCTGGATACAATATACGTGTGCAGAACCAAACAGTTTTCTTGTTGCACAGGGAGAATTGAATTCAGAAGGTATAACTAATCCGGGAAGAAAAACAAAAATGCAAGCAGTTTATATTCATCTCCCAGTGTTCTTTCTTTGGGTGTAGCTGCTTTTGCCCATCTTTGATCAATTGAAACTGAATTAGCTCGCTTTATCGAAGAGATCCATTTCCATCAGAATACATCCTCAAACAGTATCATTGTTGAGGTATATAATGATCTCCTGGTTCTGCTCATTTCACTTAGCAAATGGATTGCTTTAAAAGCACTGTCCTAGGAGAGCAATGGATGTTATCTTTTATGGTAGAATGTAAGCTCCTTAAGGACAGAAATTGTTTTGATTTTGTCTTTACATTTCCAATAATTAGAACAGAGTTTGGCACCTAATAGTCACTTAATAAAATATTTGTTGATTGATTGATAGAGCTCAAACTCTATCCTGACTAGCTGTCAGAAAGATAACAGATGTTCTTGTATCATATAGATGACTGAATACGCTGATCTATCTTTATTAAAAATATAACAATGAACTTTTTTTTAAAAACTGAACTTGTGATTTCCTTAGATTGGTAAGCTCCTGGTAAAGAGCTCACTCTATCAATGATCATTGATATCTGTTCTGTAAGTAAGAATCTTAGAGATTTGCCTGCAGACACTAAGAAGTTGAATGACTTGGCCAAAGTCACAAGAGTCAGTATGTGTCTTGAACCCAGGTTTTCTTGAGTCTGAATCCAGCTCTTCTACTATCTCATGTTATTACTTTGAGCATCAAATACAAAACAAAAACAAAAAATAACTTTTTACATATAAATTAATCACTTCCAATGCATAAATATTATAACATATTTCAATGACTCTTTAAATCCTCATTAGAACTGTCTAGTCATACCGTCTTACTTTCATTGATATAATCATACTGTGCACTCTGTTATTCTAGTCTGTTTTTTCCACTTTATTTCATTTGCTTTATTTGCCAGATTTCTTTGCTTGTGTCACAATTCTTAAATAGTTCTCCCCACCAATTCCCCAGCCTTGGGAAAAGCCTCCTTTTTTTTAGTTCTTCAACAAGATTAAACAAGCAGAACCACTGGGGTAGCTAAAAGGGTAAAGTGCTATATAATTGCTGTCCATGACCTCTGGATGAATGAATTTCATGCAAATCTTTTCTTTCTTTAACAATTTTACTTCAATCATATGAGATATTCAGGCAACGTATTTTTGAAGGAAGTGCTCTCTGTGCCTCTGTCTCTGTGTCTCTGTCTGTCTTTCTCTCTCTTCCCTCTTCTCTTTCTGCTTTCTCTTTTTTCTTCCCCTCCTGCATCACTTTGATGATGTGAGATACCTGCTTCTTGCTGCCTCATCTCCTTAGGGAAAGGCAATATTAATAATTTAGGGAATAAAAATATATGAAAGGGAAGGACAACTGCAGTGTAATTGTTTGGAAGTCATACCACAAGGTTTTAATGCAGTGAACTGTGGCATAGAGAGACCTGAGGATTGTATTCAAAGAGTAAATCCGAGTGAATATTTTAGAGCATATATTATTATGTCAAGGGGTCATGGGAATGCTGCATACTTGAACATTTTTTTTCCTTCTTTCCTTGAACAAAATATGCATTAATATTATATGGCCTATTTTCTTGTGTATGCTTTACTTACAGTCAGAAACGACATTCCAGTGACCCAGGGCCCTAGAGACCATGTTTACCCAAAGACATTCTCCAGAGATACAGACCACTGATCTCTTTCATTCTCTACCTAGTTCTCCCTTCCTCTCTCTTCTTTCTTACTCTTTTCCTCCCTCTCCATATTTCTCCTTTTTCTCTTCCTCCATTTCCCTACCTCCCCAACCTCTCTCTGCTCAAGTTGGATTCTAAAGCAGTAAATCTTTGGCCATAAAAATCCCCCTAGAATCCAGCAATTCCAGGTCCTGATAAATTATCTCATTCAAGGTGTTGTTTTTATTCTGATAACAGATGAGGGACAACCCATTCATGTAATATAATAGCCTTTACCAGAACATAATGGCATGTAGGTGTTAGAGAATGATTCTCTTTGGTTTCTTTCCTTCATGCAAGCGATAGTAAATAAATAACTATTTATTGAGTGCTTCCATATAACAGGCACTGTGCTAGACCTTGAAAGATTCAGAGTCACCTTGATTTTCTTATGGAGAGAGAGAAAAACAAGACAATATAGATTTTGAATTTCTTGAATGAAGGGAATGGTGAAATAATATAATGCATTTTGTTCTTATAATCATAGAACTGGAAGATTTAAAACAAATAACTTGTGCTTTATTTTTTATATTAAAATATTTTTCAATTAAGAAATATACATTTTATCTCTCTTCTATTTCACACCCCATCACACAAACACAGATATGAGAGAGGAAGGAGAGAGAGAGAGAGAGAGAGAGAGAGAGAGAGAGAGAGAGAGACAGACAGACAGACAAAGAGACAGAGAGACAGAGACAGGAAGGGAAGGAGAAGGAAAGGTGGAGGGGAAGGGAGAGGGAGAGAGAGAACCCATTTAACAGATATGCATGATCAAATAAAATAGATTCCTATATTGGGTATTTCCCAAAAGATCTTACTATGCCCATTTAATTCATTAGCTCTTTGTCTAGAAGTTGTGACATTATTTTTCATCTGTTCTCTGGAATTATGGTTGATCACTACATTGCTAAGAGTTAAGTCTTTCAAAATTGTTAAATTTTGTCATATTATTGCAGGATGGATTGTCCTCATTCTACTCTTTTTGCTCTCCAGCAGTTCATAAAAGTCTTACCAGATTTCTCTGGAATACTCCCCTTCATTATGACATATAGTATTACAATAGAATTTTACACTTTATATTATTTATTATATATTTATACTGAATATTTATACACTATAATTTGTTTAGCTGTTTGCCCACTGATAAATACCCCCGTGATTTCCATGCCTTTGCCACCACAATAACAAGCAACTATAGATTTTTTGGGGGGGCATTCTTCCCTTTCTTTGATATCTTTGAAATTTAAACTGTGCTTTGCTTTTATTTATTTTTTTATCTTTATTTATTGATTTATTTTTACTGAGGCAATTGAGATTAAATGACTTGACCACGGGTCACACAGCTAGGAAGTGTTAAGAGAATGAAGTCAAATTTGAACTTGGGTCCTTCTGATTTCAGGGCTGATGCTCTATCTGTTGCACCACATAGTTGCCTCTGTGGTTTACTTTTAAAGAGCAGACTCCGTAACTTCATGTCCCTGTCTCTACTCCTAAAGTCTTTCATCTGAGAATCTGTATTTCTACTTATATTCATTTTAAAGGGAATCTTCCTTTGTGAAAGAAGAACTTGCATGAAGGTTATTAATATAATAAATAATAAGCTCATTGCTTAAGATATCTGACACTGAGAACCTTTTCTATATTGCACAAAATATATCTTAATAGATGAAGGTGAAAATGTCTAGTAATTCTTTTAGGTCTGTAAAAGAAACCATTAGGCAAGAAATAAAATGAAGCATAATGGGGTGAATAGAGTGCTTGACTCAAGAAAAACTAGATTTGGTCTAGTACTCTGTAACCACGAGGAAGTTACTAACTTTAATAAGCCTCAGTTTCCTCAGCTATTATAAGAGGAGAAAAATCTTTATATTCCCTCTCTTAGATTGATGTTAAAAGGCTCATCTTGAATTATGGTTTGAAAAATCTTAATGTCAATTATTTTCTAACATTGTCTCCTCCTTTTATTTATTTTCTAACACTTCTACTTAGTTATATAAAAGCAATAGTAGCAATATAACTAGAAATTGGACTTATAATTTAATTTGGTGAAGAAATGAATCCATAGGCATCTTTTCATTTGGATATTTATGTTATTTATATGAGTTTTAATTCATATTTCTTCCTCCATCAGATAGAGGTCATTCATTCAAAGAAAGCTGTGTTTCCTTGATTTTTATATTATTTGAAACATCTTAAAAATAAGAAAACCAACTTCTGAAAGAAAAGTCCCTCTACTAAATGCAGATTAGTACTTGCTCTGTAATTTATAATCTTAGAGAACAGCCTAGAGCACTAAGATATTTTAAAAAATAATATTTCATTTTCCCAATTGCACATAAAAACAATTTTTAACATTTGTTTTTTTTTAACTTTTTTGAGGTCCAAGTTTTCTTCCTCCTTCTTCTTCCCATTACCTGACAGTAAGCAATTTGACATAGGATATACATGTGCAATCATGAAAAACATATGTCCCTGTTAAGCACTGAGATATTAAGTACTTGCCCAGGATCACACAGACATTCTTTGTCAGAGAAGGTCTTCTCAGGAAGACCCAGGTCTCACTGAATTCAAAGCTGACTTTATCCAGTGTGTTGTGCTACATTGAATTGTAGAATATTTCATAATTCCACCTCTTAAATATTAATTGATCATCATCAATTTACATGGTGACTTAAAATGCATTTTTCACTTTTTTTGGCTTAATCTTGATTTGGTTGTTGTTGTTGTTTTAGTTTCAAATAACTCTCCATTGCATGCACATATTTCACTTACTTAGATAATTCTTATTTTTAAGATGTTCCAAACAATATAAAAATGAAGGATACACAGGCTTTCTTTGAATGAATGACCTCTATCTGATGGAGGAAGAAATATGAATCAAAACTCATATAAAGAACATAAATGTCCAAATGAAAAGATGCCTAATGATTCATTTCTATGCAATGGCACAAATCACATGGTATTATTCCAAAAATGTATAACAAGGCCTGGAAAACATTTGCCATTGTCTTGAAAATTTCCAAGATATACATTTCCTTCTTTTTTTCTCCTGCTTCAAACCTGGTCTACCTCTTCATCTTTTGCCTTATATTACTAATTCAAGATTTATTGATAATTCTCCACCTCTTTTTTATTCCTAAGTTGGGCTTGTTATCAGGAATCCATTCATTTCTCTGACAGTATAATCAAGAATTGAAAAGTGGCATGTAGAAATATGAGGGGAGAAGAGAGGCATATGGAGCAAGGTAGAAGAATGGATATTTAGTATAGGACCAGAGAGTGGGAAACTAGATTTAAGGGAGGAAATAATGGAGAGGACATGCTCAGGAGGACCTTTATTTGGAAAGCAGAATTCATTTTAGGGCAGAGATGGATGTTTTCATATACAGAAAGACAATCATATATAGATATTAAGGCAGATGGACATACAAGAGGTATAGAAGGAAAGAAGTGTAAACAAGCCAAAATACAGATGGAAAGAAGAAAGATGAACCACTCAAAATCCATTAAAAATTTTTAGCTATATAATTTGAACTTTTTCTGTATCAAACAAATCCTTCACTTTTTTGTATGACAAAAATGTGTCAGTAGGACAGGATTTATTCATAATTATGTCAACCTGAATCCAATTTCATATTGTGTTTTCATAATATGAATGGGTTGATTTTTTTTCTTGTTATGGAAGGTAAAGTTTTTTTTTAATTAAAGGTCTACATTTTCCAATATTGACCTTTGTTTTCTTTTTTAAACTCTATATTTCTCTTTTTCTATTCTTCAGGTATCTCATCATTAAACCTCCTCTGATTTACTGAAATTAAACTCTGGGATGAAAGTTAATTCTTCTAGTAGTCCAAATTATAATCCATTAGAGCCTCCAGATGTATGTCCTATTCATTTAAGTATTATGCATATACATACTTTATTATAATGGTACATGTTTGCCCTCCCATCTGAAATATTTCTTACTCTAATTGCCTAGCTAAGTAGTCTTAGAAAAAAAGATGAACAGCTTCTGACTTTTCAGTTCTTCTGGCAAATTAATTTCTCATTGAATCTAATAAAAGACAACCCTTTCCTTTATCTTCTCCATTTTATCATTATTCTAGTCAATGAAAAGTAAATTTTATTAGTTTTTTAATTCTAAAATATCAAGGTGACCAGAATAGAAGGTGTATAATGACTAGGAAATAATAGAAGTCCTCCAACTAGATATAAATGAAACAAAGTGAGACATCACATCCAACATGTCAAAAGTCAAAGTTTCTGACTTCCCACCAAAGGAACTGATGTCTGTCTAGCTCAGAGTCACTTATATGGATGGCAATGATGCTATCTCACCTGTCATCCTTCATTATATACAGAAGTCATTTCAGTAGAATTGCCATTTATGAATGGCTAGATTATGTGATATAGTATAGAGAGCACTGGATTGTAACTCAGTAGCAACCTGGATTTGAATTCTAGCTCCCACAATGACTTTGCACAGGAAACCAAAAGCTTTCTCAGTTTCAGTTGTTTATCTGTACAATGGGGCTAATGTCTTCCAGGAGTGTAAGCACCAAAGGAAATATGTTGGCAAAAACAAAACAAAAGATAAAACAAGTAAAAAATGAAACAACAACAGGAAAAAAAAACAACTCATATTTTAGTAAAGTCAGAGGATCTGAATTCAAATTCTGCCTTTTGCACTTTACACCTTTGGGACTTGGGTAAGTTACAAATCTGCTTGGAATTTTTCCAGTAACTAAGTCCTAGGGAGTTGGGTTTGTATAGGTAGGGGTCACACAGATAGTAAGATGATATGTGAAAGAGGGCTTCCTGAGTCTATGGTCAGGGCTCTTTCCATTAAGCCAGACTTATTCAAAATGAGATAGCGCATATAAAATGTTGAATAAACATAAACTATCATTGTTAGATTTTATCATAAGGATAGAACTAGACCTATGATCTCATTGAAAAAGAGAACTCCTAAATAAGGAAATTCTCTCCAATACTTGAGTCTAAGTGTTGGGTAGAATATTGAGAGATTAAGTGGCCTACCCAGGATCAAATAGTAACATGAGAGGCAAGACCTTAACTCAGATCATCTTAATTCTGAAATCTATTTTCTATCCATTGCCCCAGCTGATTCTCAAGGGTTTATCATAACTATCAAAAATGAGTGCATTGCATCTTACTAAATAGCACATTAGCTATTTTCAGGCACAAAACATTAGTCTAGCAAAAATTTACTAAATGATAAAAATCCTAATTTTTAGTTCTTACACCAATGAAATCTGGAGGTGTTGAAAAAAGTGTGAAAGATAGGTAGAATAGGAACAAGAGGATTTGAGTTGGAAAGTTCTCATAAAGAAAACAGGAACAAAGCTGAAAGCCAAAAAGGGCAACAACTCAGTTGATAAATACTTATTAAGAGTCTATTTGCCAGACATTGTGCTAAGTGCTGAGATTTGATCTTAAAAATAATAAAGAATGTGTGCGTGTGTAACATGTGAATCCTGAATTTTAGAAAAATAACTAGTTGAAGATGCAAATTCACACTTAGCAGCCATATTATGATTTATTGGTCTGTAAACTACCTCTTCCCCTTTCTCTGTGTTATTATTTTCCACTTGTCATATGTGTTATTAGCATATATCACTACAAACTCTTGGAAGTAATATCTTACAACACTATTCCTCACCATCCCAGACAATGATGGGTATATGGGAAGTATTCATTAATTTCTTAAGCTACTTGAAGTGAGAGACTATTACTTTTATCTTTGTATTCCCAGTACCTAAAGCCAGGTCTGGCACAGAGCAGCTATTTTATGAATGTTTGTTGAACTGAAATGAATTAATGCACAATGCTTGGTGGTGGGATCACATTAGTGTATAAAGGTGAGGTGTTTCCTAACAAGCTCTTTCCTAGCCTTTTGTTCTGAAGCTGTGAGTTTTCTAATGACTTATTTTACCAACAGAAACTTGGGTACTGGAGGAAAGGAGATATAAATTCTGTTTGTAATTGGTAAATCTGAATCTCTTTGATTTGGCATAAGTCATTGGTATTGAAATATTTCTTTCTCGCTCCCTCTTTTTCTCTTGAATATATATATACATATATATATGTATATATATGTGTGTGTGTGTGCATACTCATACTCATTTATATTATATTCATGCTTATATCCTGTGTTATTTTTTTCACTAGGAATATTAAAATATGACTATAGCTTGGCTTATAGAATTCATATTTTGTCTTCTAAGCAGGAAATATAAGTTCAAGATCTATCAGTGGAGGAAAGGATGCTTTCTTCATTATTAAAAGCAATTAGTGAGTTACCCAGCTGTGCAGCAGCAAGCCTACTGTGTTCAGGAGAGTGCTACAGGCATCTGAGTATAGTATGTTAACTGGGCAAAATGCTCCTAGCAGGAAACTAAATATTTTCATTGCTTTTAATTGTGTTCTCCTTATAACTCTAGGTATCATCTTATGGGAGAGTTGTGTGTGTGTGTGTGTGTGTGTGTGTGTGTGTGTGTGATTCTGTCTCTATCTCTGTCTCCCTTCTTCTCTGTTTTTCTCTGTGTGTATGTGTCTAACTGTCTGTCTCCCCTCCTGGGTTCCCTGTGTATCTGGTCTGGTAGCGACTAAAACTATTCTGCCTTTGAAAATAGAAGTGGGATGCTTGCTTTTTTCTGAATATCTGTAGCTTAAGCATCTTTGAACTGTTTTGAGAAAGTTATGACTGATAAGATGGGTATACTTATGACTGATTTCTGCCTTTCAACCACTGAAATGGAAATTGGACAAGATCAGAGAGGAAAAAAAGTCATATGGAGCTAAAACTATTGCTTGTGGGGTAAGATGATGAGGCATGGAGAAACTATTCCTAGGATCTTGAATTTTAAGGAGACTTAGAGAATATCTAGCCTGAATACTTCATTTGATAGCTAAAGAAACTGAGGTACAAAAAACACCATAGTAAGTTTGTCTAAAGCCATAAAGGAAGTAAATAGCAGTTCCAGGTTCACTCGAGGCCTCTAGCGCCAAATTCAGTACCCTTTCCCACAATACCATGATCTTTTTACTTCAATCATGCTTCCAATACTACTTAACACTGCCTATACTACTTATAAAGGATTATGTGTGTAAATTTTTTACTTTAGAAATAAATCTGGGGAATTTCCATACCAGCCTACTGTAGTTCTATTCCGTCATTATAGGACTGCAGGAAGCTCTGAAGAGCTTGATTCCACATAGCAGCCTCCAGTTGCAAAAGGACAATAATAATTCCAGGATAGTCACATAATTTAACCGAAAAGTCCCACAAGCTGTAGAAACAGAGTTGAGATTTCCTGCTACTATAAAGAGTATGTTAATGAGGAGGGCCAAGTCATTTTGCTAGGAATTGTCCTCAGAAATGGTTACCACCAGTAAGTTCCCACTACAATTTTCTACCACTATTACAACCACTATAACCCACCAACTCAATATGGACCGAGGACAATCAGCACGTTGAGATCCTCTAGAGTTATCCCAGAGCCTAAGTCAATCACTATATTCTGATAAAGTGAATTACTAAATCATAGTGTCTAGTCATAGTCTGTTGCTTGAAACATAAACACAATTGTCTTTCTTATTATTAGTAGGCTGAAGTTTAAGCATTGGAAGGCTGTGGCTCATTTACTAGTTATTTAACAACATTAACTGATAATGAGTTGGGCAATTTTTCTTTCATAAAAGGAAAGGGTGAATGTATTAACAACAAAGATTTTCAAAGTTCTTGCTCTTTAACTGTAGTTTAGAGAGTACCTTGTATGCTGCTAGATGCCATTCAGACATTTACCCTGTGAGTGTCTGGTGTAAGTGCACAAAATAAATACTGTTAGGGCAAGAATGCATTGTTAAGGCAACATAATCTTCTGTATAGATGTTCTGCATTTAAAGTTCAGTACCTTATTCATTTTTCCATCCTATAAAGCAAAAATAGATTTCCTTCATCAATTACAACAAATTTTCTAATATTTTTCCAGTAAAAAGATAATATGGATATCTATATGTAATTTATTGCTGTTTATTAACTTTGACCTAGATAAACACCACTGACATCATCCTATGTCTCAGGCACGTGGCTTTCACTTTCTGTCCCTATGCAATTCAGCTAAATCTAAAAAGTATGTTATTAATCTGAGTCCCAGTTGCCTGTCTATGGTACTGCATAGTGCTGTAGGCTCCTTGAACTATAGTATTCCTTCCTTCTCCTGCCCCACATTGTATGCTGCCAAAGAAGCACCAGATAAATCAGAATGTCTTGATCCTTTTCTCTGATTTTTGTATAGTCTACAAATTCAACTGAGATCTAATTCTATATGTTGTAATTAAGAATATTTCTATTATCATGATGGAAAAAATAGTTAAATGTGGTTAAAATATAAAATTGCTTGCCTTCTCAAAGAGGAGGAGTGGAAGGAGAGAATTTATAGCTCAAAACTTTGTAAAATTAATGTTAGAAATTTTGTTTTTATGTAATTGTGAAAAAAACAAAATAAAAATTAAATGTAAAAATAACAAATGTAAAAATAAATATAATTCTGTATTTCTAGCCAGACATCGTATAGGAGAGAAATCAAAGCAAAATGGCATGAATGCTATCTGAAGACTTGATACTTAACTAGCTCTATGCAACAGAAAAGTTAATTATCACCTGACAAGCTAATTTTCCTCATCTGAAAAATGGGGATTAAAAGACTTGTATTATATAGCTCATGGAACTGCTATGAAGAAAGAAATTTGTAAATTACTGAACTATTGAAATGTGAATTATGGTATATTAATATGAAACATCAAAAAATACCATTCGGTGTCAAAGCAATGGTTTGTTTTAGAAGCTGGTAAATCTCTGTTAATAATACGAAGTTAGATTAGCAACACCAGAATCAGTGGTAGGAACTTGAAGTCGAAGTATATGGAGATTGGTGAAAGGTGGTAAGAGTGTTTAGCCCCCAAAAAGATTTAGGGGACAAATCACTATTGCCCTCAAATATTTAAAGCCATTGTATAGCAGGGGAATTCAGATTTATTGTGAGTAGCTCTAGAAGAATTGAGGTATGGAAGATATCTGGAAGCAGTATTAGGCTGAATCTATTAGATCTCTTACTTTTAAGGTTGTCCAGATAAAGTAAGTGACATGAAGAACATGACATGCTTATGCTTTAGCAAATGATCTTCACAGGCTTTTCTGACTAAAGCAATTATGACCCAATAGCAGTATTTTGACTAGGAATATTTTTCCACTAAACACTACTGTTTGTCCATTCCCAGGCTCATAGTAACATCCCTTTCAGCTTCATGAGACCTGCCAAAGCTAGGCTTTATTTAGCATAGATCTGCGGAATTCAAGCTCACCATTATACCATAATGAGATGTTTCAGAAAGACTTTATTGAAAAAGTATAAACAGACAAATAGAAAATAGATAAGTGCAATAGTCTTTTTTATTTTGAAATCAATAATTACCAAGGATTATTTTAGCCACAGCAATTCCTCAAGCATGACTCTCCCTGCCTTCTGTTAAGGAATGAAAAAAATCATTTTCAGCAAGAATGAAAGAATTACACACACCAGTGAAATTCCTGATTCTTGATATTATCTATCTATTATCTATCTATCTATCTGTCTGTCTGTCTGTTTGCCTATCTGTTTATCTATCAACCTGTATGTATGTCTGTCATCTATCTAGGTTTATGCAATCCTTCAGGTTAAAAAAAAAACTGCCAAGTTTTACTGCCAAGTAAAAATGTTTACCTCCCTCTGGATGAAAATACTTGCCCATCTTTCTTTAGATTGGAGCTTCTTTCATGTTTCAGAAGATTTTCCTCTTCACTGAAATCACACTTGTGAATGACAAGACAAATTCAACTTAGAATTGTCAATATCTTTCCCTCTTATATCCATGAGCAAATACCCTTTGGGAAAAATCAATCTAACAACTATTTTTACCATATAAATTTTAAAGCACAAGTTAACTATGAAGCCTCCATATTAATGGTTATGTTCTCAAATATTTCTTTTATATTTTAGGTATTTTTGCTTAAGGCGTATGCGACTTTTGGATTTTGAAGAAAAAATTACATAGATAACCTTTCTTTTAGGGACTTATGTCTGACACAAAGTTCCTGGATACACTTTGGGGGCCTTTCAAATTGCTTGACATGTTGTTCCTACACAGGTGATTTGAAAATATTAATATTCAATGCTTCTCACCATCCCACAGGGGAGCCACTAGTTCCCAGGCAGAAATAAGAGTGATTAAAAAAACAAATTAATGAAAACTTATAGGTCTTGCATCTGAGCATGTAAAAATCACTGTGTAGTTTCAGTTATTCACAAAATTGCTCTAATTCTAAGAAGTCAAGGGTGGCTATTCTGTAGCCCCCATTCTCTCTAATTTTTGATCTTTCACTAGGTAGTGGCCCTTTTTTCAAATATTTGTCAAGTAACTTGCAGAAAGAATACTCTGTAATTATATGTGCACTCAAAAGTTTATGTCCACTAGGCATTTCAAGGTACCATGTAAACCTTCTTGCATCTATACCACCTCCTCCCATTCCCCTGTTGTAATAAGTAAAAAATCATAAATTACAAATTCCAGGACAAACACTATCTCAAATCTATTCCCCTGTAAGTTTGATTTTAGAGATTGATAAGCTCTTCTAATATACTTTTCTTGTAAATTAATAATAGGAAACACAGCTCTGCTTAGGGAGACCCAGGATTCTGAGATTGAACCTAATCAATCAATTCTTCACACTTCCATGTCTCTGGCTCCTTTCTCCTGAGAGAATTGAATATAAGGTCTCTAAGGCATGTATACTTTAAATTAATGGATGCTGAAACTGTCTGTATTCCCAAGTGCCTGGGATTAGTTATAGAAATTTAGAGGATTTGATTATTCTTGCCCATTGGCCAGTAAGAGTAAAGTGAGGAAAACTGACAGTTTTTAACCTCAGAACTTGTAGAACCCAAACCTGATTTTACAAAAAAAATAAACTGAGGAACAAAGTATTGATATGAATTTTTGTTTTAGACATTTTCAGTCTTGTCTGACCCATTGTGATCCCTTTTGGGGGTTTTCTTAGCAAACATACTGGAATGGTTTTCCATTTTCTTCTCCAGCTCATTTTACAGAAGGAAAAACTGAGGCAAACAAAGTTAATTGATTTGCCCAGGGTCACACATTTAATAAGTGTCTGAGGTCAAACTTGTATTCAGGTCTTCCTGACTCCAAGCCTGGCAATCTATTCACTGTCTCACCTAATTGTCCCATTTTTGGTACTACCAATGTACTATATTTAATATACATATAATTAATTAATATAATTAATATGCATACTATATGTAATATATAGTAGAATAATATGCAATATGTTGTATTCATATTTATATTTTATGTATACATACATATTTTACATAAAAGTTTCTATCTTGCCATCATCACTCTGTCAGGATGTAGGTAGTATTTTTATGATAAGTCCTTTGGAATCATGGTTAGTCATTCTATTTGTCAGTGTTCTGATATTATTCCAAGTTGTCTGTACAATGCTGTTATTAATGAAAAAAAAAACTGTACTGCTGGCTTTAATTATTTTACTCTATCAATTCATTCAAGTTTCACCAGATTTTTCTGAAACCATATATTTTATTATTTCTTACAGCAAAATACTATCCTATTATATAACATAATTTACACAACTTTTCTCTAATTAATGAATACTTTCTTGGTTTCTATCACCCACACAAAAAGAGTTCTTATAAGTATTTTTTAATAAAGATGGATCTTTTTCCTCTTTCTTTGTTCTCTTTGGGTTATAGACTCATTAATAGTATCATTGGTCAAAGGGTATTTGCAGTTTCATAACTTTGGGACTATATTTCCAAATTGCTTTCCAGAATGTACAAATTCACAGCCCAACAAGCAATGTATTCATTGATAGATTTCCCTATTTCCTTAATAGTACCACATCAATATGATGATTACTACTTTTTAATAGATTTTCAGATCTGGAACATCTAGACCCCCTTCTTTACTTTTTTTTTTTCATTTTTTCCTTTGAGATTCTTGTTTTTGCTCCTCGAGATGAATTTTTATTATTATTTTTGTACTTTTACAAGTAATCTTTTGGTAATGTGATTAATATGAAACTGAATAGGTAAACAATTTAGGAAATTGTCAGATTTATTATAATTTTTTTAAATTTTTTATTTAATAATTACTTTATATTGACAGAATCCATGCCAGGGTAATTTTTTTTTTTACAACATTATCCTTTGCACTCGTTTCTGTTCCAATTTTTTTCCCCTCCCTCCCTCCACCCCCTCCCCTAGATGGCAAGCAGTCCTTTATATGTTGGATATGTTGCAGTATATCCTAGATACAATATATGTTTGCAGAAGAGAACAGTTCTCTTGTTGCATAGGGAGAATTGGATTCAGAAGGTATAAATAACCCGGGATGAAAAACAAAAATGCAGATAGTTCACATTCGTTTCCCAGTGTTCTTTCTTTGGGTATAGCTGCTTTTGTCCATCATTTATCAATTGAAACTCAGTTAGGTCTCTTTGTCAAAGAAATCCACTTCCATCAAAATATGTCCTCATACAATATCGTTGTCGAAGTGTATAATGATCTCCTGGTTCTGCTCATTTCACTTAGCATCAGTTCATGTAAGTCTCACCAGTCCTCTCTGTATTCATCCTGCTGGTCATTTCTTACAGAACAATAATATTCCATAACATTCATATACCACAATTTACCCAGCCATTCTCCAATTGATGGGCATCCATTCATTTTCCAGTTTCTAGCCACTACAAATAGGACTGCTACAAACATTTTGGCACATACAGGTCCCTTTCCCTTCTTTAGTATTTCTTTGGGATATAAGCCCAATAGAAACACTGCTGGATCAAAGGGTATGCACAATTTGATAATTTTTTGGGCATAATTCCAGATTGCTCTCCAGAATGGTTGGATTCGTTCACAACTCCACCAACAATGCATTATTGTCCCAGTTTTCCCACATCCCCTCCAACATTCATCATTATTTTTTCCTGTCATCTTAGCCAATCTGACAGGTGTGTAGTGATATCTCAGAGTTGTCTTAATTTGCATTTCTCTGATCAATAATGATTTGGAACACTCTTTCATATGAGTGGTAATAGTTTCAATTTCATCCTCTGAAAATTGTCTGTTCATATCCTTTGACCATTTATCAATTGGAGAATGGCTTGATTTCTTATAAATTTGAGTCAGTTCTCTATATATTTTGGAAATGAGGCCTTTATCAGAACCTTTAACTGTGAAGATGTTTTCCCAGTTTGTTGCTTCCCTTCTAATCTTGTTTGCATTAGTTTTGTTTGTACAAAGGCTTTTTAATTTGATGTAATCAAAATTTTCTATTTTGTGATCAGTAATGGTCTCTAGTTCATCTTTGGTCACAAATTTCTTTCTCCTCCACAAGTCTGAGAGATAAACTATTCTATGTTCCTCTAATTTATTTATAATCTCGTTCTTTATGCCTAGGTCATGGACCCATTTTGATCTTATCTTGGTATATGGTGTTAAGTGTGGGTCCATGCCTAATTTCTTGTCAGTTTTATTATAATGGCTTTGTTTATCTATGAGGTATTAATATTTTCCCAATTATTTAAGTCAGTATTTCCACAAACAAATGTTTTTGAAAGTTAACTTTCACACAGCTCCTGTGTGTATCTTGATAAGTAGATTTTAATTGTTTATATTTTCTTGGGTTATTTTAAATTAAATTTCTCATTCTTTTACTATTGTTTGTTGATAATATGCAGCAATGCTGATGGTTTATATAGATTTATTTTTGTACTCTGCTAATTTTTTGAAATTGCTGTTTCAATTAATTTTTAGTTGACTCTCTAGGGTTCTCTAAGTGAACTCATATCATCTGCAAACAGTGATGATTTTGCTTCTTCTTTGCCTATGCTTTCTCCCTCAGCTTCTTATTCTTGTCATTGCTACAACTAGTATTTCTACCACTGCATCAAGTAGTAGTGGTGACAATAGCATCCTTGCTTTATTCTTTATTTTATTATATATGCCTCTATTTGACCTGCATTACATGCTATTTTGGGTTTAACAAATATCACTTGTTATAGAGGGCTATCATAGCTAAAACTTCACTAACACTTTAAGAGGAACCAGTAGTTACCCTTATAAGTACCCATCCTCAACAAGTTAAAAAATAGAATAGTTTATTTAGATAATAAAGAAAATAGAAAGAATGCCCCTTTGAGTTCATAAAGCATCAAGATATTGTTCTTGAGGACAATGTTGGAACTCTGTGCTGTTATCAAACCACTGATAAAAGTTCATTGAGCAAATCTGCCAAGACTTATGTAAAAATTAGGGTCACAAACGCCAGGGATGTAACAATCCCTCCTCTCAAGGAGCTTTCTCTGGCTCTTCCTGGTATATCATCTCTATTTTTATATGGTACTCTTCTCCCACCCCATTATTACTGTCTCTTAGCAATTGTTTGGCTTCCATTTGCTTTTATTACCATCTTCTCTTTGTACTTGTCATGCATTCTTCAGCCACCTCAATCACTAACTCTGTTTCACAGTCCTCAGTGTTAAGAGTCCCATCCATCAGGTATCCTATCTCCCTTTCAGCTTTTTTAACAGCTGATCCATGATGTGATTACACTGGATCTTTTGCTTAGACTTTTAAAAGACTTTCCCCAGGACCAAAGGATCTCCAGACTAATTAAATTTCTATTGCATTACATCTATGTTAGCTCATGGTGAGTCTATATACATTTACCTCATCCCTATCCCAGTATCTGGATATTTTGTGTTTCCTAATGTATCAGCACCTTCTAGTGATTTTTTTTTTTTTTTGAGGTTTGAGAAGGCAATACTTCTTTCTTGCCTTTCATTTTTCTGCCTTTAATTCATCATAAGTTAGAGCATAAAAATAGCCTTCTTCTTGAAGATTTATAAAAAAAGTTTGGGAGGAGGGGTAGAATTGTGAACTGATGACTAACTGAGAGAGAAAGTCAGCTCTCTCTGTTAGTAATGCATTCCACATCTGCATTCTTTTTGGGTCATCATGTCATCCAATTTAATAATAATTAACTTGTCATCCATTATACTCCTCAGATCATTTTTATATAAAATGTTAGCTAGCCACACTTATATCCTGTGCAATTGTGCAGTTCATTTTTTGAACTAAATGAAAGGATTTTCCATATTTCCCCATTTAAGTTTTTTTTCTTAGATTCATTTGGTCATTTTAAGCTATTAAAATCTTTTCTGCACCTTATATTAACTGTCCATAATCTCACCTTAATTCTACTTACAAATTTTATGTGTGTATTTTCCAAATTATAGATTAAAATGTTGAAAATGTAGGTTTAAAAATAGATGCTGGGGACTCTCTACCATAGGTTTCCTTCCAGGGAAATTTTTGAATGACATTTAAAAACATCTAATTTTTTTTTTTTTATTATAGCTTTTTATTTACAAGTTGCATGGGTAATTTTACAGCTTTGACAATTGCCAAACCTTTTGTTCCAATTTTTCCCCTCCTTCCCCCCATCTCCTCCCCCAGATGGCAGGTTGACCAATGCATGTTAAATATAAAAACATCTAATCTTTTAAACAATTTCCCCACCATTGAACTATACAAACCATATCATCCAATACACCTTTTTTCTATCCTGTCTTTCAAAAATTAGGGTGTTAAATTTGAGTAATGACTCTTATTTTCTGAATTTTTGCTTTATTCCAGAAAGATCTTCTGGCTCTGTCAGGTGTACACATTTTGCAGTGCAAAAAGTCCAGGTAAGTCCCTGCTAGTGACATTTATCTTGATTTCTGATATGTATTATTCACTTTTTGAAAAAGGAACAAAAAAAATTAGGGGAAAATGATGATGAGAGAAGCTAATCCCAGTTACCAAAATTAACTTTCTGCTCTTTTTCTCATTGTTATCATTGTTACAGAGATCCTAGTAGAAGGTTAATATTTATTATAAAGCCTTTGCTTTATATGTCATAGGGTTAAGAGGGATGGTGCTTTTCTTCCTATCATTTAATCATTCTGAATACAGATTGAAGTGTTTTTTGACTTTTGTAAAACATGACTAATAAAATGAGGTTTTGGATGACTATATATTTTGGTATTGTTTTATTTTTCTTGCCTTCTCATTGGGTGAGGGAGAAAAAAGGGGGAGGGAAGAGAAAATTTGGAACTGAAAAAAAATAATAATAAAAAAGTCTTTATGTACTGAGTCACTGTCCAGATGGGTTTTCCTGTTATAAATCCTTCTTTATTCTGAGTAGAAGAATCAAAAGAAATGCAATAATAGACACTCCTAGTTCAAAGGATAATCCTTTCCTTCCGTTTTAAAATATATGTGGAAATGTGCATTTTAAGTTCAGAGTTTTAAAAAGATTAAAAATATTTTTAAAGATACCTTATTTTCTTTATCTTGTTTTTAAGCTCCTTCTCAGCCATAGACATTGCTTCTGGAAAAATACCTGTGTTAGATCAAAATCTTCTAGGGGAATGAACTTGACTCCTCTTAACTGTATTTCAATAGGTACCAACTGGACTAGCAATTTATGATGATAATTACCATTAATAAAGACAAAGTAAACACTTTTAACAAAGACAAGTAAACAAACATTCTTTATGACCACAGGAAACAGCTGCAGGAGGCAATGAAGGATTCAGATGGATTGGGACAGAGTAAAAATATTACTGTAGCCATTACATTTGAAGTCTGGGAGATTCAGCAACACAACGGGTGTCTCAATACATTTTTTGCATGATTTGCCCAACTAGCCTTACCAGACTCCTGGCCCCTTTCTTTGTGGCTTGTTAATTGTGCTATCATTCTCTCTTTTCCATATTTTCATCCTTCTTTTGTTTTATCTTATCAGTTTCTTTTTTAAGTCTTATTTGGAACCAATAAATTGACTTTTAAAGGTCACTCTGAGAAATGGTGAATCATCCTTCATTCTATCAGTTGTTCTTCACATTATTCATTTAAGGAACTAATTTGAGCCTCACAAAAGGTTCACCTTGTTTATCTGGCATTTTGGCACTTTTCCTGTGATTTGGCCAATCAAAAACTTACTTCCTTATGCTCCTTCATCCCTGTTAAATATTTGCTGTTCCATAGAAAATCAGCTGGGTTTGACTGAGCATATCTATCTTGATTCTTGTTCTCTTCAGTAAGACGAGTCAGGCTATTTAAATGGTTTAACAGTGGAAACAAAATTCTTCAAAAACTTGTGAAAATTATTTCTAAATCCTAAAACATTTCTATTACACTTTGCTAATTCTTTTACTTGTATATATTTCAGGATATGAGTGTTTTTTTTTTAAACTGTGACATTATATAATATATGATAATATATAATTTACATAGAATTATTATGGAATATTTATGATGGTCTGTCATTGTACAGAGACACATGGTGGGCAGTTAATATATTTTGAATGATTGCTATAGTTCCTTGTGCCTAAGGGATCATAAGGAAGCTTTCTAGAGCTGTATCTGCAGAGGGAACTCTTTAGGGATAGGAAGTGAATCTGCTGCATCCTTATATGAACACTCTATTTGAGATCTAGGATAAATATTTAGGTAACTAGATATTTTAGTAGTAGGAGTAGGAGTAGGAGTAGGGGTAGGAATAGGAGTAGGAGTAGGGGTAGGAATAGGAGTAGGGGTGGGGTAGGGGTTGGAGTAGGGGTAGGGGTAGGAGTAGGTGTAGGAGTAGAAGTAGGGTAGGAGTAGGAGTAGGGGTAGGAGTAGGGATAGGGATAGGAGTAAGGATAGAGATAGGAGAAGAAAGAAAAAGAAGAGAAAGAAGAGGAAGAGGAGGAAGAGGAGGAGGAGATGAAGAAAGAGGAGATCTGATACTTATAATAGAGGCAGAGAAAACTACTGAGACTAAGTCTTTTGGTGATGCCTTTGGACTTATGTATTCAGCTATGGGAGAGGACTTGGATGATGGATTAAGTACTTCTAAACTCTAATCTCAGGGAATGTATATTAAAATATTGTGATGGCCAAGTTTAACACCCAGGATATTTTAAAATCAGCTGGAGTCAGAATAAGTGAAAGTCCTTGATCTTTATTTTTTGCGGAGGTGAAGGGGAATGGCAATATGAAGTGAGAGCAATAGGGACACAAATCCCACCAGCAGTGCCTCTGGCTCTCACACCCCACCCACCAAATTCTCTATCCAATCTCCTATACAACACATCAAACTTGCACAGAGAGTGGGCAGGGCCATTCTTTCTCCAAGCATATATTAATAGAATATTGTCCAATTGGTAATTAGCTTTAAGTGCTCAGACCTCAGTGCATCTGCTCAGCTTCAGCCCATTACAAAACATGTTCCTCTCAGAGATGAGAATTGAATTCAAATTCATATAGTAATATAGGAATTACCACTGTATTTAACCACCTATTTCAAGTGCTTCTCCAGTAGGCAAGAAGTTCCTTTCAAACCAAAGAAATTCTCCACTCTTATCCCATTACTAAGATTTTAAGTTTTTTCAGAACACTAAATCCATCCTATAAGAAATAGGGAGGCCTGTATTGGGTGGGCTGAGATTTTCAAAGAGCTAGAATGTGACCTTCAGGGATTCTTTTGAAGGATAATTATGCAAAGATGTCTTGCATAATGCCTTTTAAAAAATGCTTTAACAAAAAAACACTAACCCATGAAATCTTTAAGTGAATTGAATGTGCCCTGAGGTGAAAGATTGGATTAAGACCATACTAATACATTTCTAATTAAGCATGCATAGATGTTAGGAAAAGGAATGGTTGTTCTTTGGCCTAAACACTCACAGTCTTCTCCTATTTGCTCAATAATTTCTTTTAAGATAGTAGGCCAAGGAAAAGTAATACTTTTTTCTTAATTAGTCTCTGGTGATAGTATGTTTATGTAAGGGAGCCTGCCTGCTTTTGCTAGATTGGTTTCTGAGGCAACAGAGAGATAAGGAGAGGAAAGTATAGGAGGTTTACATATGTTTCAGACTTAGAAAACTGGATCAAGAAGCAGAGAAGCCCCCAGATATTTGTTTGTATAGTTTGGCTGCTGGGAAACAATCCTGCTAACTAATCTACAACAAAGGGATGGTCAAATAACAACAGATGGTCTATTTTTCTGTAGGATTGAGCTGAAAGAGACCCCTTCAGTTGACATATGGAAAAATTGAGATTCAGAGAGGGGAGGGAATTTGCCCACAGTCAAGCAAATAACAAGTGGCCAAGCCAGGAATCAACCATAGATGATAGGATCTCAAATCTACTTTTTTTTACTATTTGTCGGAAGTTCTACCATCTTCTCAACAACAGTCTTTTTCCCTGCAGCTGGTCAAACCATGAAAAAACCCATTATTCAGTTACTTAACCTCTATCTGCCTCAGTTTCCTCTACTGTAAAATAAGGATATCAATAGCACCTGCCTCCCAAATTTACTGTGAGGAACAAAAACGATATTTGTAAAGCATTTAAGCACAGTGCCTAGCAAAATAAATGCTTCATAAATAATTAATCCCTACCCGCTTCCCTCTAAGCCCCTAGAATCTACTTGATAGAATTTTGTTAAGTGTATTGGATTATTGTACAGAGAAGGGCAAATTCAGCACAAGGAACATAAGTCTGTTATCTGATGAAGCCTAGAGTTCTTTAAATTCTCTAAGCATCTGAGAGTTTGAATCATTCTGCACTAGGCCAAGTGGTTTGGGTTTGTCCAGGACTTTTGTAAGTCCAAACCAACTCTTTGAGTGACCCAAATGTCTGGAAAGATAAAGAAAGAAGAACAGAATCAACTCAGTCTCCTTGGAATTCTTGGGATCATGAAGGGGCTGAAATTTCACAAGGAACTTGAGGATGGGGTCCCCATCTTATCTAGACTCTGTAACTTCTCTCTGCCTAGCACAAAGTTGTATACACAGTTTTTCAAAAATGCATGTCAACTTATTATCTATTTCTAGGATGTGTGCTTTACCTCCTACATCTCCTTTGCCATCTCAACATTAGGCAGATCAATTCAGATTGATTTTGAAGACTTATCAAAATGAATGATCATGATCTCACTATATTCTATTTTCTGTTTCATTTACAATATATTGTATTTCATTTTGGTCTTTCATATACTAAGCACAGCTTGGTGAAAGGAAGTGCTAGTAAAATTAAACCACAGATCAAAGTTAGAAATGACTTAAATTTATTTGGATTACACCCAGGGAACATTAGCTCTTGATGGCATTTGAAAGATGATGCTTTTATGATCTTTTCATAATAGGTTTACTAATGTACTCTATTTTATTTAAATCTCAGTGATTCATAAAAGAAATCACATATCCCTCTAGGTATCTTACAGATGATGGACATGAATCATTCATAACTTTTTTAAAGGGGCTTCCTACAAATGAAATGCACTTTGAACAATTGAATTCCACAAGAAAAATCTGAATTTTTGAGTTATTTTAATTTCACCAGACAGTAAAAGGTTAGAGATTCCATGCATGTCGATAAAATTTGCTACTCCAAAATGGGCATTATATGATTAAATAATTACCCACACTTTAGAAAATTGTTCAGTGCTTTTAATGAAATGAAAGTTTGTCTTTTTATTCTCCTTGTGATGCTATAGGACTGCAAGTTATAGAAAAAGTTGCAGCCCAATGGAGAGACTCAAAATCCATATAGGAAAACTGACACAAGACTAACTTAGAATCTATTGAGACAAGTGGTACAAGAAATGTTATAGATAACCAGAAAAGTTGTTGGGTCAATCATATAACAAAAGAGGGGGAGGGAATGATGGTTACCTCATCTGGTATCTGAAAAGTGTCAAGAGTTCTGAAAGAAGGTCCTCAGAACATTTAAGTAGGATACCCATGGAAGATTACGGAAAGAACACAGGCAAAATTTGTGTTGTATAAAAAAGCATATTTAGGCTGCAATGTACATCAGAGGAGGGTTCCTTTACCTGAATAAAATTTTATTATGGAAATAATTATCCACTCAGCTTTGCTTGGGTATACACAATAAAATGACAACAACAACAAAATAAGCCTAACAATAGAAGCATTTGGGGGGTATAATTATTTCTTCTGTTTTTAACTAAATTATAATGCACACAGAAAGAACCAGATTTTCAATCATGAAGACAGTCTATTTATACATGGAGTGGGTATGGGATAGGTGGTAATGATGCAAGTTTCTATGGATGCTCTACTCTACTCATACAGAAAAATGCTGTACCTCTCAACTTAAAATCAAGGGTTCATGTTCTGTTATAATAATGAATAGAATAGATTAGCTCTCTCCCCACCACTCTGGATGATCTAACATTTACGTATTCCAGTACTCCAGCTGCTACCAAAATTTACTGAAGTTTCGGAGAAAGAACTTACTTGAATTCAAGCTTGAGGCTTTTATGCATCACAATTGCTGAAAGTTGAAGGAGAAAACCCAAAGTCTACATTCAGGATGTATGCTGAATTACGAATTTACACCAAAGGCAGTTGTTTAGGTAACATGTTAGAGAGAATGTAGGATCAGGAGTCAGGAAGGCCTGAATTCAAATCTAATCTTATACATTATGTGACATTAGGCAATTAGACATTGTCTTCTTTTGGCCTCCATTTTCTAAACTGTAAAATGGGATAATAGCACAAATGTCATAGAATTGTTATAAGAATCAAATAAGATAACAGTTGTATAGTACTTAGTATATAGTAAGAACTTAATAAGGCAGGTATTTCCTTCCTACATTCCCACTTTCACTCTTTCTCTCCTTTTATCTCTCCTTCCCTCCCTCTTTTTCTTCCTTCCTTCCTTCCTTTCTTTCTTTCTTTCTTTCTTCCTTCCTTCTTTCTTTCTTCTTTCTTTCTTCTTTCTTTCTTCTTCCTTCCTGCTTGCCTGCCTGCCTTCCTGCTTGCTTGCCTTCCTTCCTTTCTTCCTGCCTTCCTGCCTACCTGCCTTCCTTCCTTCCCTTCTGAAGACATATTGGCAGAAACTATTACCATCACCACCTCTGTCTTCCTGGCCAGTTTCTCTTCTTCATCCAAAATTCTGACTTCCAAGTTCTTTCATAGTGTTTTAGGGCTTAGAAGTTACTGGGTCAGTTTTCTCTGACCACTTCCTGGCAAGAATCTGGACCTTGGAGGCATGAAGAAATTCCATTCTCTTTATCTGGAGAACAGTTTTAAGTCAAGAAAAACAAGGAGAGAGGCAGTAGATGAGGGTATCATCACCTTTCTTTTCTCATCTGTAACCAGTATCTATGACCCATTCTCAACTATGTTTTACCTTTTTATGTACTGCTATTTTAGAGTTTTGGGTTGATAATTCCCTAGAAAAACAGGGATGCAATAGCACTTAGGGAAAGATCACCTTAACCACAAACTGCTCTGTTTTATTCCATCTTGAATTATATAGATATTACTATGGTTTCATAGCAGTTAAGGGCAAGATAAAGAAGACAAGTAAAGAAACTTCCCACCCCTGTGGACTTCTAAAAGGTTCTTGGGCCACTCAATCAAGGGACTGTCAGACTCTTGGGAAAATAGTACTGGGATAATTAGTTATTAACTTCTCTGGGTTTCCATTTCCAAATTTGTAAAATGAAAGAGTTGGACTAGATGTCATTTGATGTCCCTTCCATGGAACCTCCAAGAGAGTATAGATGGAAGTGTCTGGGAGGAACAAGTTTGAATGTACAGTGAAATGTCCTCTAGACTAGGATTCAGGATTAAGATTCTAAGTACCACTCTGCCATTAACCCCCTGAGTAATGTTGGACAAGTCAGTTTTCTTATTTTGGATTTCAGTCTTCCTGTCTGTAAAATGATAGAATTGGAAATCAATAGTTCTCAATCTTTTTGGCCTCAGGATCCATTTATACCCTTAAAAATTATTGAGTTTCTGTTTATGTGGGTTATATTTAATCAATATTGATTATACTAGAAATTAAAATATTTTAATGCTATGAAAAGTTTTGATTACTACGATCACCAAAAGAGCCTTAGAGATTTCTACACTATCCTGGAACACATTTTGAAAACCACTAGACCAGATTATTGCTAAATCTGTGTCTAATTCTAGCATTCCATGAGTCTAGGTCTCAGTAGGGTCTTCTCATTAAGTTCTTCTCAAAAGGATATTCATCAAACGTGCATGAACAAATTTTGTTCATGCACGTTTGATGAATACACTTCCTTCAAACACCCAGAAAGTGAATTCTTTACTACCTCCTTAGTCAACTGGGGCAGATAATTTTTTTTTTTCTCCTAAAGAGATTAGATTACTATTATAGGTTTGGCTTATTTCAGAGCCTTCATTAACAAGTGAATTATACCTTTACGGCTTCCTCATCTGTAAAATAAAGGAGTTAGCTTAGATGGTTTTGAAGATCTCCTTCAGCTTTATATCCAATTTTTGTGACCTTGAAAGTAAACTATTCACAATTTGCCTAGTATTACTACTATGCCTTTTTAAGTCTCACAGCCTTTCCTATAATCAAATTATCTAACTATTGAAGACAAGTGGTATCTGGCCCTGAAGATCAATTAATTTCCAAACTAACCAGAAAGCTTTTAAGAATCCCTTGCTTGAATTAGCCTCTGCAAAACCACAAACTGACTCTTGAAGCCAGAGCAATGAGATTATAGATAATGGATAGCCTAAAAGGTTAACTATTTCCATATAAATGGCACTCCACCTCTATTTTGGGGGCCTACTAAAATGATTTTGTTTTACTGGGTGTCCCAGCAACCTTAATGCAGTTTTAAGCTGCATGCAACAGCTTAAAACTACACTGCAACTTTTTTGGAACATGGTATTTTTCTGGGAATTTTGATCTAAACTGACTACAATCTTCATGGAAATGTAATTAAGATTTTCTGTTTTCCCCACAGACCAAAGCATGGATAAATCCTGATTGTAAGGTCTGGGAGCTGGGAGCCTAGTTTATTTTGTAAACACCCCGAGAAGCCCAGGTGTTAAATACAAGCTGTAAATTAGATGAATGCTACAGAATGTCGAAGTAAGCACAGGGTAGAACTAGAGTTAAACCCGCACAGGAGAAAATGGAATATGTGTCTAATAAAGTAAGTGGCTTATCAAGCTCACTGCAGGAGATATTCTCAAAGTAATTTTTTTCCCCTTTGCTAGCTTGGATTTTGGGAATGAGAAGGAACTATTAACAACATAAAACAAAAGCAATGAATATTATATGTTGCAGTGGAATGGACTTGAAGAAAGATCAAGGGCTTAAAAATGAAATATTATGTAAAATACATTGAGCACCAATAGATGACAGTTAGAGTCATTCAATTCAATTCAAGAAACTCTTATTGAATGTTTATTATATGTACATCATATGTACCAAGTGAAGAAGATACAAAAGCCAAAAAAAAAACAGTTTTTTTTTTTTTTTTTTTCCTCCAAGAGGGCATTCTATCTACCACTGGAGAATGTGGAAATGGGAGGAGAACATGTACACAGAGAAATAAATCAATACATAGCCATAGATATACTCATATTTAAAGTGTCCAAAAAAGCCTGAGTATTGGTTTAGACTTTTAAAATGACTTTCACATCCATACACACACACACACACACACACACACACACACACACACATACACACATGATTTTTTCTCTTGTTCCTGGCCTGTGATTTTTTTAGAAATAGGTCTATTAAGAAAATGGTGGGTTTAGGGAGAAAGATAGTGAAGTGGGATAAATGGTTTTGGCTTCCTCCCATTTCTCTCATTGGCCATGTCTTCCCTTCTGGGCTCCCATCAACCAAACCTGTGCTTTATTCCTGCTAATCCCTACTAACCTGTTAATTGATTACCAACACACCAGTTTATAAACACTTTAAATATGCTACCTCCAAAGAATAATTACATTAAAAATAAAGTTATTGATGCCTTTTGGCTTTATATTAGCCATTTGTGGATATGCTCCCACTCCTACCACTACTCTAGAATTAAATTTTCTCTTTATACAAAGACTACATTTGAAAATGCATACAAATTCTTTAAAAATTTTAAGTTTATTTTTAATTTATGGAATAAAATAAGCATTTTCACAACATAATATAATTTTTAAAATGACTGCACATGAAACTGCCAATCTATTACATACAACTTTTAAATGTATGATAAAATTACCTTTAAATCTCCCCGCCTTTTCCCCCTTTTCTAGAGATGGCTACATTAAAGATAAATAATGTATGTAAAATTATTTTATATGTACTTCTGAATGGGATAAACAAAGTGAAGTCCTTTGATAAGAATGTAGCCTTGACCTTAATTATAATTTTAAACTTTGCAATAAGAAGTTGTGCTATAGTCAAAAGCTGCAGGTGTTTACTTATTAGATAAACAGCATTAAGTTCCTAATATGATAAAGAGTGTGTCATTGGCTAATATTTCACTTTTGTTGGGAGTTGGCCTTTCTCGGAAGATCATAAAAACCCTTTTTGCTTTTTACCTTGAGAATCTCTTATTTTAATTTGGGTAAAGATCATTGTCCCCCACATTACTATTTATCACTTCTTTCTCTGGATGCAGATAGCATCTTTCTTCGAATTTCACTTATAGTTATTTTGGATATTTATCATAATCAAAATGATTTACTCAAAATCATTCTTGAAAAAATATTGCTGCTACTTTATACAATATTCTCTTGGTTCTGCTCATTTTGCTCCTCATTATTTTATGCAAATTTTTCCATGTTTTTCTAAGATCATTGAGCTCAACGCTGTGTCTTGTAGTCCCACACTTGACTGCTTAGGGAAAGCAAAGATATTTCACTACCTATTTACAAGGATAAAGATTGGTTATTATAATTTCTTAGGATTTGTTTATTTGCCTTAACTTTAGGATTCTTTTTATTTGAACTTTTGCATCTGTTGTTCTTCTAGTTCTGCTAATTTCCTTCTGCATCAATTGATGCAAGCTTTCAATTTCTCTGAATTTCTTCATGTACATTATATTACATTCATGAATTGTAATTGGTTTAATGATTCCCAAATTCATGGATACTTATCTTATTCTAGGTCTTTTTTACCACTGGACTGATTTCATTTTTATAGGACATGTTTGAAGACTGGCAAACCATCAACATTCAGACAAATTGAAGCTTTTATGGTGAAATGAGAAGTACTTGTTTATTTTGGTCAAGGAACTGCCCATGGACCCCTTATGCCATAATAAAAAAAATAGTTATTATTCTGCCTGCTCATAAGGCTAATCAAATGCATGTACATTATGGCATAGATTTATAGAAAGGCTTCTAGGAGGAACTACAAGAAGCGGCCGTATGGAAAAGCATTGAATTTGGAGCCAGGAGAATTAGGTTCAAATCTCAATTGTATTTTTCCCCCTCTGACTTTGGGAAAGTCTTATCTTTATATTGTTTTAAATTTGAAAATAATGATATATTCAGTACATCACAGGCTATCTATAAGAAAGATTTTTGTAGATTATAAAGTACTGTGAACTGCTGTTTTTACTCTCAGAAATTCCTCCTTTCATTCAAGGACACCTTTCTCCTCTCTCTTTGCTTCCTTCTTCATTGGTGCATTCTTCCATGCCTTCTCTTACCCCACCCTTGAGTACAATAAAAAAGAGCCTGAAACAAATCCCAGGCAATTTCCATTAGGCAGAGGTTATATGCAAAAATTGTCAGCAGCCCCACTCAAGGTAAAGCTCCTAATTAACACCCAAGTAGAAATCTCTTGCATGTCTAGTTCTGTGCCAAAAGAAATCAATCAATGGCTAGAGCAGGAAATTAGAAAGATCAGACTGAAACCAAACTCTGTCATCCTCTCCACTTGTAATAACTCCTTGTCTCTATCCATGAATTGTGCTTGGCTAAAATTAAATTTTAGTAGCTACAAGAAATAGATATCTTATTCATATCTGTATAAGGGAAAGAGAGCAATTTATTACTGGTACAATCTATTTTCTCTGAAACTTTCACTGATAGTGCCAGTCTAACACCTTACAATGGGAAACAGAAATTACCTTTGGGAATCACCTTTACAACCAGAAATACTCACTGGAAAGATACTTTGAGGTATTAGGCAAAAAAGTCACCATTGAAGAAATCTGTAAGGTTATTCTTCTCTTCCCTTTTTTGTCAATTGAGGCAGAGATTAAAACATAAAGTTCCCACATGGGCTCTTCTTATATAGGTTAGATAAAGAAACCATATGGTATTCCAAACAGAACTCTCTAAATTTCAAGAGGTAGGGAATTAGGATTGAACTAAAAATAAAAATTGGCCTGGGATGTTTGCTAAAAGGGACTTGTAAGACTGGTTGATTTAAATACTTTTATTACGTGGATTGTGATATTATTGGCATAGGAAACCCTCAATGAAGAAACACCTTTTTTTTTTTTTTTTTTTTTTTTTTTAACCAATACAGATGAATAATTGCTCTGCAAGTTATAGTCTTAGAATTGGCTGGAGCATTGAGAGGTTGTGCCTTCTCAAGGGTAACACAAATAGTATATGCTGAGGGTATAAATTCCGACCTTCTTGACTCTAACCTTCCTGACTCTAAACTCAGGACTCTATTATAACATACGACCTTTCACTTTAAATGGTTTAGATGGTGTTTTCAAGAAATATGACATTTTCTTGAGCCAGTTCACCAGTGGAAAATACAATCTTAGAAGACTGTTTGCAGTTCCTACTTTTGACCTCTGGTGACATTGCTGTTTGATGATAGATGAATGGATGATGGATAGATGGAAAGATAAATGGATGGATAGAGAGGGATAAATCGATAGATCTATACATTTAAAAAATAGGTCACCACCAGTTCTCAGTGTGTCAGTAAGTCAATAGCAGTACCTCATATAGTAAGTAGGATGACTCTTTAATCTTGGTGAAACTTTTCAAAGAATTAGAATCAATCTTCACCCTGAGGGCTTTAGGTTGGTTCAAAATTTCAAGATTATTTTAAGAGTTAAGGTACCTAGGAATTCTTAGAAAACAGAAGTGATCCCATGTACTCAAGATAAGCCAACAGCTAGAAAGTTAAGAAAGAAGCTAAAATCTAAGATTATTCGGAATACTGTTCAACATATTTGGAACAGGACTAAGTTTTGGGAATGTTTATGGTGGTATTGCAAAGGAATACATGAAGGGCCCTTTTAGTTTTTTTTTTCATTAGTATTTGTTCTAGCTACAAAAAATAGTAAAATCCTTAAGGATAAGGTTGCATCTCATATGTAACTCTCTTATATTCCATCACTCCAGACCGTCTGCCTCACAGACATTGTGTACATAATAGGTGCATTATAAAAAATATTTAATTTTCCAAAGTTTCTCATTTTAAATGAAAATTGCTTCTGAATTTATACATCTTTTCCCTCCCACTACCTCTTGAGAAGGTTTATAACTGTGTGAAGGCCCAAAGGGCCTACATGATTTCTGAATTTTTAAAGAAACAACTTGCTGCTAGGTTAGATAACAAGCATAGGTTACAGATACTCTTAAATAATTTGAAAATTCCATTTACATGTCTAAGGAGAGCAAATTGAAGAATGGTTGGGGTACTTAGCCCATGTTGCAGTAAGGAACATCCATATATAAAAGGGTTGTTCAATGATATTGAGAAGTAGGAAGAAAACTAAGGTTGTAGGGATTAAAGTTTCATCAATCTCAAATAGGGTTAGTGTTGCTGGTTTTCATTTAGTTGAAGGATATGGTTTGTTTCAAAAGAGAGAAAGTGTATATTTATATGTGAAGATTATAGCTCTCCTGATTGATTCATCTCTATATGTAAATTAGAAGGTAGTACACAGGTGACAAAAAGTATAAACTTGAACCTGAGATAATCCTTGCTGGCCACTTGTCAGTTATACAGAGCTCTGTAAAAAACTAACTACTAATAGGGCCAGAAGAGTTCTTCCCTTCATAGTATCCAGGAAAAATACTCTGAGCAAGCAGCAGTTTGCTAGCTTCAGGAGTATGTATGTGCTTCAGGAATGGTAACGGTAGAGAAGTATGGTATAGTGGCAAATTTGTTGAATTTGCATTTAAAAAAGATCTAGATTTGAAACCTGTCTCTCACGTGTGCTAGCTATACAACCCTGGTCAAGTCATTTAATCCCTAAGGCTGAGCTTCTTCAAAGAGATAATAAGGATTATTTTGAAAAACAAATGAGATGATGCACATAAACAGCTTTGAAAAGTTTAAAAGTTGTAAATTCCAATTACCATTATTAGTTAATGCAGGACCCAATATCTGATACTCCTTAAGCATGGATTGTTTGAGGCTTGGGGAAATTCTTTTTTAGTAATTCTGGGTTATTGTGAGTTATTTAATGATACTCTATGACATTTCCTAGTTTACTTTTCTTAAAACAATCTTTCCCCTGATACATCATGGCTAGTATTTTTGCACGTAGAAAAATAATTGGTCCCAACCTTTTGCCTTCTCCAGAAGAAAGATGCTCCTAGGATTCTAAGTGGGAGCCTTAGATGAATGGAATGTGAATGCTTTGCCCTCAAAATACATGGTCAAATAATGTATCCACTTAACCTGAGCCCTTCATACTACAGGCCCAGTTTGTTCAGAAGTAGAGGTGGAGGAATGAAAGTCAAGGTAAACATGACAATATCCAATAATTGTCACCTCTGGTCAGTCACCTGCTGTAGCAGGCTATTTCTAGTATCACATAGAGCAGCTAGCCACACATTCCAGTGGATTTATAAAAATTTCCAAAGGTCCTTGTGTGTGAACTGTGAAAGATTGCGGAAGGCTGGTGGGAGGGTGAATGACTAAAATTCCTGCCCTTTAAACTTCACTTAGGATTAGAGGGAATTACAGTCTCACTGTTCACTGAAGAGAAACAAATGCTCCATTACACAGAAGGGATTAAGGGACTGAAGGGGCCTTTATACCTCTGCACAGATATTTGCTGCTTTTCATCAAACCAGAGGGCAAAGAGACAGAGACTGCATTAAAATTATATCCCTATCTATGAACTTGTATCTGAAAATGGATGATATCAAAAGAAATCATTCTTCAAAACCTCCTGGTAATGACTGAATTGAAAATTTTGGGCCCTAGCAGAACTTGGGGATTTTCCTTTCAAATTAATTTGAGAGCATGTCCTGACCATTCAACTTGAGGATTTTTCATTTTTACCTCCAATCTCCAAACTAACTGACAGCAGCATCAGATTGCAACATGAATGGAAAGGAGGAAGCAAGTTTCAAGAGTGAACTCCCCAGGGTGAAGACATATCACAATCTGAAGCTTTGAGACTAACCCATAATGCCAATGGTTTATACAACTTTCCTTCAAAAATGGTTTCATAAATATAAATATTCATAAGGCTTTTCAGAAAGGAGAAAACTTGACTGAAGATGACACTTGTCAATATTTTCCAGAATAACTCAGTGAGGGCCAGTTCTTATTTACAGTGTTTTACTGCACAGGCTGTATGTGTGTTTGGGTGGGGGGTTGGAGGTAGGGAAGGTTAGGGGTAGGAGGAATAGAAGCGATGAATGATCATAATGGGGGGAGGGGAAAATAAGTAGGTAATTTATCTACACCTGTTATCCTTATATGAGGAAATGCCTAAGAAAGTCGCTATTTCAAATGGTGGCATAGAAAAATAATTGAAACATCTTTCTTTTCTTTATTTTTTTAATTGATGATTGTATAATCTTTTTTATTGTAGTAACTTTATTTTTTTTTTAATACATATTGCTTTATGAATCATGTCAGGAAAGAAAAATCAGAGCAAAAAGGAAAACCTATGGGAGAGATTAAAAAAAAAAAAAACAGAAAAAAGAAGTGAACATAGTCTGTGTTGATTTACATTCGGCCTTCTTAGTTTTTTTTCTGGTAGCAGCTGGCATTTTCTGTCCAAAGTCTATTGGGATTGATTTAGATCACGGAACCACTGAGAGAAACCAAGCCTTTCATAGTTAATCATCACACATCCTTGCTGTTATTGTGTACAATGTATTCCTGATTCTGCTTGTTTTGTTTAGCATCAGTTCATGTAAATCATTCCAGACCTTTCTATAATCAACTTGTACATCATTTAAAAAAATAGAACAATAATATTCCATTACCTTCATGTACTACAATTTACTCATCCATTCCCCAGTTGATGGGCATCCACTCCTTTTCCAATTCTTTGCTAACACAAAAAGAACTGCTACAAACATTTTTGCACATGTGGGTCCTTTTCTCACCTTTATGATTTCCTTGAGACACAGACCCAGTAATGGCACTGTTGAATCAAAGGGTATGCACAGTTTTAAAGCCCTTTGGGCATAATTCCAGATTGTTCTCCAGAATGGTTGGATCATTTCATAACTCCACCAACAAGGTGTTAGTGTCCCAATTTTCCCACATCCCCTCCAACACTTATCATTATCTTTTCCTGTCATCTTAGCCAATCTGAGAGGTGTGAGGTGATACCTCAAAGTTGTTTTAATTTGTATTTCTCTAATCAATAGTGATTTAGAGCATGTTTTTCATATAACTATAAATGGCTTTAATTTCTCATCTGAAAATTGTCTGTTCATATTCTTTGGCCACATCAATTGGGGAATGATTGTATTATGATAAATTTGAAACAGTTCTTTATATATTTAAAAATGTGACTATTAGAAATACTGACTGTAAAGATTTTTCCTAGTTTTGTACTTTTCTTTTAATCTTGTTTCTATTGGTTTTGTATGTGCAAAACTTTTTAAATTTAATGTAATCAAAGTTATCCATTGTGCCTTTCATGATGTTCTCTAGTTCTTCGGTCAAAAATTCCTCCTTTCTCCAAAGATCTGATAGATAAATTATCCCTTGTCCTCCTAATTTGATTATGGTATCATCCTTTATGCCAAAATCATGTATTCATTTTGACTTATTTTGGTATGGAGTGTGAGATGTAGGTCTATACCGAGTTTCTGAAATATTATTGTCATTTTCCTGGCAATTTTTGTCAAATACTGAGTTTTTATTCCAGAAGTTGGAGTTTGGAGGGTTATCAAATACTAGATTGCTATTATGTCATGTGTATCTAATCTATTCATCTGATCTACCGTTCAATTTCTTAGCCAGTACCAAATAGTTTTGGTTATTACTGTTTTATAATGTAGTTCTAGGTTTGGTGCTGCTAAGCCACCATCCTTTGTATTTTTTTTTTTTCATTAATTTCCTTTTATTCTTGATCTTTTGTTCTTCCAGATGAATTTTGTTATTTTTTTTTAAGTTCTATAAAATAATGTTTTGGCAGTTTGGTGTGACACAGAACAAGCAGACTGATTTAGGCAGAATTGTCTTTTTATTATATTAGCTTGGTTTAATCAAGAACAATTGGTATTTTTCCAATTGTTTGGATATGATTTTATTTGTTTGAGAAGTATTTTGTAATTGTGTTTATATAGTTTTTGGGTTTGTCTTGTCAGGTAGACCCCCAAGTATTTTATTTTGTCTACAATAATTTTAAATGAAATTATTCTTTCTATCTCTTGCTAATGAGTTTTGTCAGTAATATATAGAAATGGTGATAATTTGTGTAGGTTTATTTTATATCCTGCAACTGTGCTAAACCTCTGAATTATTTCCAATAGATAATTAGATGATTTTCTAGGATTCTCTGTCTTTTGTGAGAATTTTCAATACTATATGGCTTGAGACCAATTTATATCACTCTTTGAGATTTCTTCTGTTTTGTGTTTTGGTTGGCCCTGTCACCATAGTAGCTTTCTATGGTCAAGGTTCTTTTCTGTTTGTTGCTTATTTTCTTTCCTTTTCTTTTAGTATTTCTTCTTTTTTTACTTTTAAGGTAGAGTTCTGCTCCTGGAGTAAAGGGAGTGCTGTCCCCAGCTCCTGTGCAGCTCTAAGCCTTGGCTTTGAACACAAAGGGCCACTTTTGTTTGTAGGGGCCTGTTCTGTTCAAGAAACAGCCTGGTTTCCCAGTTTGCTTTCTGAGCTGGGACTGCAAGCTGCCCCCATCTGCTCTCTACTGAGGCAGGACTCAGGGTCTTAGTAGCTGATTTGCTGTGAATAAGACTCCCACAGGCTTTTCCAGAGTCTATCTGAGCTAGGCTGAACACCCTTTTCACCTCAGTGAGACTGACCTTTCTTGAAGTTTTTCCTAATCTATCTTGAGCTGGAGAGGGCTTTCATTCCATTAGACTCTGTTCAGAGGCTTGGTTTGATGTGGGTTTTTGAGGGAAACTGGGAGAGCTAGAGCAGCTTCCTGGTTTTACTCTGCCATCTTGCCCCCTTTCCACCTCGATCATTCTGCTTATTTTTTTATCATTCAATATATTTATTTCTCAAGTCATATTTCAGTATGGCTTTCATCCCACCAAATATCAGTGTTACTGAGTCAAATTTGCCTCCTTATAGTCTCTAGTTCAACTTACTTATTATCCAAACTTATATTAGCAAATATGTTCCACCCAGCTGCAGTCTTTTAGACATCTTCATATTACCATGCTGAATATTTTCACTAACCCTCTTTATTAACCTTCTTTACTTTTCATCTCTTTTTGTAAAATGTGTGTTGTCTTCCCCATTAAAAAATAAACTTCTTGAGGTCAGGGGTTATCCTTCTTTTCTGTATTTGTATCCTCAATACTTATCACAGTGCTGACACACAGAAGGCACTTCATAAATATTTATTGACTGAATCACTAGCTATCTAATGTCAATAGCTTTCTTGCTGGCTCTATTTATGTCTCCTATTGTGTCCTATTTATGACTGGCTATATTTACACTTCTTTTTTCTATGTTGTCTCTCTATATCAGTGTGTAGTGTTCTCTTCTTTAAAATACAATGGTTCTCTGGGAGCAGGTTTCTAGGGGAGGTTTTCTGGAGGCAGCCTTAGTTTCAGCTGAAAGTAATAATCACTCCAAAATACAGCCAGATGATAAAACGCAAACGTTTATTTTCTCCTTCCAAAATAGCCTGTTTAGTTTTTCTTAGAGGCCTATCTTTCTGCTCCCTCCGAATGTCTCCAAATCCAAAGGTTTGTCCTTCAGCCTCCAGCCAGTACAAAGGTAGAAAATGGAATGAATCGCAGCTTTCTGGAGAGCTTTTCAGACCAGCCTTAGACTCAGTGGGGGAAGTGCAGGAGCCCAGCCACCACAGTGGGATGAATGAATCTGGTTGCACCTCGGAGAGAGGGCTTCTCCTGAACTCATTTGACTGGCTCACTGAAGCTCTATTTATGCTCCTTCTCCGAGAGTGGGATTGTGGGATCCAAGAGTGGGATTATGGGTTTCCTCCCAGAGTGCTCTCTGGCCCTAAGAGCTTCTTGCTTATATGAGCTCTCTAAAGATATGAACACAAGCATTGTTTCTATCAGTTCTACTTAGTATCTTGTTTCAAGTTCTGGCCTACAACACCTTCTCGTAGGATCAAATCAACCATACTGAACCATGCTAAATTAGATAATTATTGTCTCTATTAACTCTAATGACTTAACTCTTTGTAAGGATTCCAACAGCAGTGGTTCTCAAAGTCTGGTCCAGAGCATCCTGGGAATCTCTGAAAACCTTTTAGAGAGTCTACAAATTCATAATTAGTTTTTATTTTTAATGTGATCAATATCTGTAACTATAAACCACATAAACAAAAACTCTTTGGGCAGATCCTCAATCATTTTTAATAGGATTAAGATATTGAGAACAAAAGTTTGAGGATCACTGTGAATCTAGCATGTCAGATGTACACAAGCAGTTTTCTTCCTCACTTTTTTTCCCCTTTTCAGCTTTAAATCTTTTTGATTAGATTAATGAGATTGTCCTTGCCTGGGTTGAAATTCAGGCTCTACAACTAACTAGCTATTTGACTTTCGACAAGCTTCTTTACTCTTCTAGTTCTCAGTTTCCTTATCTATAAAATGAGAGAATTAGACTAGATGAACCCTAAAGTCTCTCCTAGCACAAGACTGTGATTCTAGTCCATGTGCCAAGTTCATATTTTCAAATACATGATTTCATTTGTTCACCTGTTTCTGAGTCTAATAACCAAGATTAATAACTACTTTAAACCCAATTGATAAGATGGACTATTCAATCTCATGCTTATTCCTCTTGTAAATTTTTACTGCTGTACTTTACTAACGTTCCATCATACTCTGCTCCAATGCATTAAGGGTTCGATTGGTGACATTCGTTTTGAATCAGGCAAGTATTATCAATTTGGATAGTAGCTTATATATTTTGCCTCAAAATGTCCGAGGACCCAATGGAGATGAATGAGGCATGGTTAATATCCTCGTTGCTTGGTAAAGCTTTTCTCTGCACAGGAACTACAGAGAAATACCCTTTTAAATACTGTCTGAGTGATCATTGTGACAAGAATAATTTTTTTAAAAACTAATAATATTCTTTTATTATCCCACATCTCAAGGGATTCAACTGAGGTTTTCTTTAAGCCTCACAATTTTGATGCTATAAAAATATTATTAACTCCAACTAATAGGCAGAGATTCTGAAAGCAGTATTTAAGGTACTATCCAAAGTCACAAAAAGAATCAGTGATAGAACCAGTTATGCTGAAGGCTTTAATAAACCTGATATTTTCTTGGAGTAAGGTTAACAGGTCATGTTGTTGTTCAATTGTTTCAATCATGTAACCCAATTTGGGGTTTTCTTGACAAAGCAAATGGCAAACTATTTCCTTCTCTAATTCATTTTATAGATGAGGAGCTCAGGTTAAGTGATTTGCTCAAGGTCACACTATTAAGTGTCTGAGGCCCGATTTGAACTCAGGTGCATAGTTTTCCTAACCCCAGGCCCATCACTGTATCCACTGCACTACTTAGGTGCCTTGACAGATCATAGCACCATAGATTCTTCCCTGAAAGAGATCTTAGAGATCATTTAGTCTAATCTCATTTTACAGATGAGAAACTTGAAGCATAAAGAGGTTTAATAACTTGCCTGAAGCCACCCAAATAGTAGGAGTCAGAATCAGTATTCTAAAACAGAAGGAGGAAGAGAAGAAAAAGAGGAGGAGGAGGAGGAAAAGAAGAAAAAGAAGAAGAGGAGGAAGAGGGGAAGGGGGAAAGAGGAAAAGACAAAGAAGGTAAAGAGGAAACAGAAAAGAGACAGAGACAGAGATGGAGAAGGATAGAAAGAAAAAGAGAAGAAACAGAGAAATGAAAGATAGAGACAAAAATATGATTTAGAAAAGGACTTCATAGCCTTCATCAGACTTACAAAGGGGCCCTAATACAGAAAAAATTCTTAACCCTTTCATGAAGTGATTTTTAAGATTCTTTGCAGCTCCAAATTATGATTCTGTTATGTTAGATTTCAAAAGTAAGCTCTCTTTGTACATTGTCCTCACACTATGGGGAAAGGAGAGTGAGTGTGTATCAAATGTAAGCTGGCAGCTCGGTGATGATTTTACATATAAAGATAAATAGCCTCAATGGCAACATTTTTTGATGTGCTATTCTAGCATAGAGCCAACCTTGTCCTATTCAAAATTTTCATGAATGACTTAGATTAAAAGATAGAAGGTATGAATATCAAATCTGCAAATGATACAAAGTAGGAAAGGGATTAGCTAATACATCCGATGACAGAATCAGAGTTCAAAAATATATCACCAGATTAGTATGATGGGCCAAGATGATATATAGAAGGAGTAAATTCAGATTAATTCTATTCATAAAATATCTGTGAAGTATTGAAGGCATATGCTAAGCAGTAAGGATAAAACAAAAGCCCTTGACCTCAAGCAGCTACATTCTAGACTATGTGGGAGCAACATATACAAACAAAAAACATAAATAAAAGATCATTAAAAGATAAATAATCAAATAACAAATAGGGAAACAAGAAAGTTTCCTATAACAGTTGGAATAAAAGATGTATCAGGAAGAAAATTAAAGATGATAAAATTTAGAAGTGAATAAGAAGTGCATTTTACTTATGAGAGGCAATGTGTTCAAAGGGGAAAATAGGGGAAAAGATAGAATGGTGACTTGGAGGAAGAGCAAGTAAGCCAATTAATCTAAAAAAGAATGTATGAATGGGAGTAAGACTAAATAAGTTTGGGAAGGAAGGCTAGAGCCACATTGCTAAGGACTTTAAATGTCTACCTGTGAGGTTCACATTTTTCCTGGAACAAAAATTCTCAGCCTGGAATTTTTCAAAGGTTCTGTGAACTTGGATGGGGGAAAAACACTTATATTCTTATTTCAGTATAACTGGTTTCTTTTGTAACCTTATGTATTTCATTTTATCCCTTTAAAAACATCTTTTTGAGAAGGGATACAGAGATTTTGCCACAGTACCCAAAGATTCCATATTACCAAAAAAATTAGGAATGCCTATCTTTAAAAAAATAATATTTTAACTGCTGGAATAACTGGAAATTAGTATGGCAGAAATTAGGCACTTAACACCACATACCAAGATAAGATCAAAATGGGTCCATGACCTAGGCATAAAGAACGAGATTATAAATAAATTAGAGGAACATAGGATAGTTTATCTCTCAGACTTGTGGAGGAGAAAGAAATTTGTGACCAAAGATGAACTAGAGACCATTACCGATCACAAAATAGAAAATTTTGATTATATCAAATTAAAAAGCCTTTGTACAAACAGAGCGAATGCAAACAAGATTAGTAGGGAAGCAACAAACTGGGAAAACATCTTTACAATTAAAGGTTCTGATAAAGGCCTCATTTCCAAAATATATAGAGAACTGACTCAAATTTATAAAAAATCAAGCCATTCTCCAATTGATAAATGGTCAAAGGATATGAACAGACAATTTTCAGATGAAGAAATTGAAACTATTACCACTCACATGAAAGAGTGTTCCAAATCACTATTGATCAGAGAAATGCAAATTAAGACAACTCTGAGATATCACTACACACCTGTCAGATTGGCTAAGATGACAGGAAAAAATAATGATGAATGTTGGAGGGGATGCGGGAAAACTGGGACACTAATGCATTGTTGGTGGAGTTGTGAACGAATCCAACCATTCTGGAGAGCAATCTGGAATTATGCCCAAAAAATTATCAAACTGTGCATACCCTTTGATCCAGCAATGTTTCTATTGGGCTTATACCCCAAAGAGATACTAAAAAAGGGAAAGGGACCTGTATGTGCCAAAATGTTTGTAGCAGCCCTGTTTGTAGTGGCTAGAAACTGGAAAATGAATGGATGCCCATCAATTGGAGAATGGCTGGGTAAATTGTGGTATATGAATGTTATGGAATATTATTGCTCTGTAAGGAATGACCAGCAGGATGAATACAGAGAGGCTTGGAGAGACCTACATGGACTGATGCTAAGTGAGATGAGCAGAACCAGGAGATCATTATACACTTCGACAACGATATTGTATGAGGATGTATTCTGATGGAAGTGGATTTCTCTGACAAAGAGACTTAACTGAGTTTCATTGGATAAATGATGGACAGAAACAGCTACACCCAAAGAAGGAATACTGGGAAATGAATGTGAACTATTTGATTTTTGATTTTCTTCCCGAGTTATTTTTACCTTCTGAATCCAATTCTCCCTGTGCAGCGGGAGAACTGTTCGGTTCTGCAAATATGTATTGTATCTAGGATATACTGCAACATATTTAACATATATAGGACTGCTTGCCATCTTGGGGGGGGGGGTGAGGAGGGAGGGAGGGGAAAAAGCAAAACATAAGTGATTGCAAGGGATAATGCTGTGTAAAAATTATCCTGGCATGGATTCTGTCAGTACAAAGTTATTATTAAATAAAATTAAATTTAAAAAAAATAATAATATTTTATTTCCCCCAATTATATGTAAAAACAATTTTTAACATTCACTATTTTCTTTCTTAAGTTTTGAGTCCAAATTGAACTTTCTTCTCTCCCTGCTTCCTGAGACCATAAACAATATGATTATAGCTTATACATATGCAATCATGTGAAATATTTCCATATTAGTATTGTGTACCAGAAGACTAGGAAGGAAGGAAGGAAGGAAGGAAGGAAGGAAAGAAGAAAGGAAGGAAGGAAGGAAAGATGGAACAGAGGGACAGAAGGAGGAAGATAGAGGAGGGAGGGAGGAAAGAAGGAAGGAAAATGGTTCAATCTGTATTCAAACATCAGCTCTTTCTCTGGATTTGGATAGCATTTTTTATCATGAGTCTTTTGGAATTGTCTTGAATGATTGTGTTGCTGAGAATAGCTAAATCATTCACAGATAATCATTGTATAATATTTTTGTTACTGTGTCCAATGCACTTTATATCAATTCATTTAAGTCTTCCCAAGTTTTTTCTAGCAGAATAATATTTCATTAGAATCATATAACACAATTGTTTAGCCATTCTTCAGTTGATGAGCATCCCTTAAATTTCCAATAGCCACAACAAAAATAATTTTTATAAATATTTTTATACAAATAGATTGAATTTATTTTAAAAATTATTATTTCTTTGGGATTCTTTGAAATACATTGGGATACAATACAGTGTTATTGCTAGATCAAAGGATATATACAATCTTATAGTTCTTCAGACATAAGGCACTCCTATCTTTAAGGCAAATAGAAAAACACTGAATTTGTGCAAACAAAAAAAAAATCATAGTCATGCTTGTGCATGGAAGATTATTCTTATAGCTGTATGGAGGATTAAGACTGAGAGGAAGGAGATCATCAGGGGGGCTATTAGAATACTCCAAGATAAGAAATTGTGATTGATGTTATGAAAGTAGAATTGAAACTTGGCAACCAACTAGATACGGGGTCGGTCAGAGAAAGTGAAGAAAGAACCAGGCAAGACTAAGACTAAGAGGAGAAAAAGTCAGAAAATTTTGTAGGGGTGGGTTTGGAAGGAAAGAATGAATTCTAGTTAGGACACAAAAAAATTTGAGATATCTAAGGAATACACAATTGGATATTCTCAAAACAGAGTATTGTGTTTAGTTCTGAGTGCCACATCTTATAAAAGTAATTAACAAATTTGTTTTCTTGTTTGTCCTTAATTTTGACAAAAACAGTGACATCATGAGTGATGTCATAGTTCATGCATGAATGAATTTAATGAGGTAGAATTGCACAGTTATCAGCTTCCCTCTTTCCTCCAGAGTCATTAAAATCAGGATGACTCGGGGACTAAGCTCTAGTCATTCCACAAAGCCTGCTGTAGCCACCTTCATGTCCATTAGAACAAATTGTAATAATCTGCTCTTTTCACAGGGAAAAAGGATAAAGAGAAAGTCTTCACACATTTTGTGGAGACATTCCCTGGCCTATCTATCTATTTGGCTGCCAAAATGGT